>NC_056727.1:690876775-690984275 GCF_019279795.1 Protopterus annectens
CATTATTAAGTCTGTGATTTTATCCAAGACAATATACTACATGGCTGGAAATATATCAACCTTAGTTCATTTGGCAATCAAAATATATATATAAATATATACATATACATTTTGCATGTAAAAATCAATTTCTATTTTCATAACCTATTGTTAACAAAGATCGCTTTCGTCCTTCTAGACTTCTTCAGGTCTCTGTACAAGAACCCTAAAAACCTATATAATTGTATAATTAGTATTGTTATTATACATCATTTTGAATAAAGTGGAAAAAAGAACCAGAAAAAAATAAAAATAAGAAAAAAATGTATGTATGATGATGGAAACAAAATATACACTTAAATTTCAACTGATTTAAAATGGTATTTAAAACCAATTTGTAGAATAAAATAAAATACAATTAGTCATGTAAACAGTGTGGCAATTTTCTAAGTTCCAGTGCACTTTTAATTGAACAGTAGTAGTTTAGTCCTGGCTTCCTAAAAGAGTTCAGTTTTAATTGCTACATGAGTTCATGTTTCTCCAGAATATTCGGGATGTCTCCTTCAAGATAACCCATGTATATGTGATCCAGGATCTGGAACTTAAAACCTGTGTGTCTTTTATGAAGAGAAAGGTGTTTGGCTAGTGTATTATTTTTATATCCAGAGCGGATTTCTGACAGATGACATGAAATCCTACGTTTGAGTTTATTTACAGTCTTGCCCACATAGAATGCATCACATTCATTGCACTGTGCCTTGTAAATTACTTTTTTAGTGTTACAGTCACCCCCTGCACTGGTTTTAATGATCTTCTTAAATAAGGGCAATACAAACTCTCACCTTGCTGTATAAATTTACAAAATGTACAATTAGTTTCACATCTTTTAGTGTTTTTCTCACATGGTCTAGGTTTAAATTCAACAAAACTTCTAATGTTCCTTGTCTTCCTGTAAACAAATGATGGGGCATCACCTAAGATGTTCATCAGAAAAGGGTTTCCTGTGACAATGTCCTAGTTTTCTTCAATAATATTTTTGATACTGTGATAATCCAAAGTGTATGTCAGGATGCAGCTATTTTTGCATTTGTTATTCTCTGTGGAATTACTTAACATTTTTCTACTGGGGAGGTTGAGTGAAGGTGCTTCAGTCCTTTTCAATTCTATAATGGGTTCCAGGATGTTTTTTAACATCTGACTTTCATAGCCTCTCACTAGAAAACCATTCTCTAAGTTATTCAGGTTTCGCAAAAATGGTTCCATCTCTGTGGTAATTCGAGCTAACCTATAGCCTTGGGACTTCATTACATTATACTTGGTTATGTAGGATGTAGACTTTTACTGTGGAGTAATAAGTTAACCCTCGTTGGTTTTCTGAATAGATCAGTGGTGATTCTGTTATTGTTGGTGTCCTTGGAAATCTGCATATCTAAGAAAGTGGTTGAAGTACAGCTATGCGAAGAGGTAAACTTCAGGAAGGGGGTTGTTTGTTTGAGGTAAGTGATAAAATCTCCATGCTTCATGGTGGTTACAGGATTTATTGCATTCAGCTGAACAAGTTGGAAAGCATACTTTGCAATGTGGTTTTGATTCCTTGGAGGCCTCTTGCAGGGCCGCTGTAACTGGATCTGTGATAAGAAGGCATGCTTGGCTCAAGGAGCAAAATCTGCCTGATCATGTTAAAGCAAAATTGTTGGATGCTCCTTTACAACAGGTCAGTCTATTTGGTAACAAAGCAGAAGAACGTTTGAAAAAATGGAAGACAAAGCTAAATCTATGCAAACTGTAAATGATTTCCTACAAGTGCAGCCACCCAGGTTCAGTAGGCACCGGCCTACTAAGAATTGGTCCTTTCCAGTACCCACCAGATCCACACAGGTCAAACCCAGATACTCTAAAGGCTCCAGGTTTCAGTCACAAGGTACTTACAGAACAAGACAATGGGGTGCCTCCATCTCCAAATCTGGAAGTAGCAAAGCACCTCCCTACGGTAAACAGTCTCAATGACTTTCCTCTGCCATCTCCGAGCACTTATCTTTTGGCAGCCCCTTTGGGGGGAAAACTAGCACTTCATGCACAAAATTGGCATCTAATTACCAGGAAAGTGGGTTCTAAATATAGCATCCCAGGGATACAGATTTAATTTCCACATGTTGCCAATCCCAGACGGATGGCCAGATCTGCCTCCAAATCAATGGGCAGAGGCCCAGAAGCAAGTTATGTCCCTCATGAATATGGGAGCTATTCAACCAGTACCAGAAGAGGAAAAGGGACAAAGTTTTTATTCAAGACTTTTCCTAGTACCCTGAAAAGACAAATCATGGCATCCAATTCTGGACTTATCCATTCTAAACACATTCCTGGACATTCCAAAATTCAGGATTCTGACTCTACAACAGTTACTGCCTATGCTAGGCAAGGATGCCTGGTTGGTAACTCTAGACTTAAAAGAGGCTTACCTGCATATCCCAATCAGGGAATCTTGCAGAAGATACCTCTGCTTCAAAGCAGGCTATTTGCATTACCAGTTCTCTGCACTGCCCTTTGGCTTATCTACTGCGCCCAGGGTCTTCACAAAGTGCCTGGCACCAGTAAAAGCTTGGAAAATGGATGCTCTATCCTTCAGCTGGAAAAACCTATCAGTCTATGCCTTTTCCCCTCTGCATTTGCTCTCCAAGGTATTACTAAAAGTCAGGCAGGGAAAACCAGAAATTATTCTGATTGCTCCAGACTGGCCCCGCCAACACTGGTACCCACACCTAAGCAATATGTCACACTTTCCTCCGTGGTACCTGCCACAGACACCTTATCTACTGTCTCAGCAGAACTATCAAATTCTGCACACTCAGCTCCAAACCCTGAATCTTGCAGCATGGCTAATCAACTAATTTCACCAGTTACGTCTCTCAGCAAACCTGTGATGGATGTCATTTTGGAGGCTAGAAGGCATAGTACTAGAAAATCTTATGCTGATAAATGGAAAAGATTTTGTGCCTGGAACCAGGCTCAAGGAATAAGCACAGCAATGCCCAATATTCCTCTGATTCTGCATTACTTAACTGAGATGCTTCACAAGGACCGATCTTTCTCTTCCATAAAAATCAATGCCTCTGCCATTTCAGCTCATTACTACACAGAGCCTCCTCTCTTTTCCCATCCCCTAAAGCAGTATCTCAGAGGGGCTAAAAATTTAAGACCTCCCAGGAGAGCACCAACTCTGGCATGGGACCTCAATTTTGTGTTGGAAAAGCTCCACCCTACCTCCTTTTGAGCCAGCTGCTACTGCAAACATAAAATTTCTCTCTTGGAAGACAGCTTTTCTTTTAGCAGTCACTTCAGCTAGAAGGATTTCAGAACTACAGGCTCTCATGGTAGTGGGGCCTTTTATGATTTTCTACCCGGACAGGGTGTCGCTCAGGACCAATTCATCCTTCATGCCTAAAGTGGTATCTAGTGTGGCTCTTAATCAGACCATTCATCTGCCAACTTATTTTCCTAAATCCATAGAACAAGGGGGAGCTGATTCTGCATTCATTGGATGTACACAGACAACCAAGATTCTACTTAGACAGGACAAAATCTCTAAGAAATTCTGAGCAACTACTGGTGGCATTTGCTGCAGGAACAGAGGGAAAGGCTATTTCAAAGCAGACTATTTCAAAATGGATAAGCCATTGTATTCATTTCTGCTACATTCATCATGGCAAACCTGTCCCCAAGGGGATCAGATCCCATTCCATCAGGGCTGCATCTACTTCTGCAGCCTTTCTCAGAGGGTTTCCTACCAGAGACATTCTAGAAGCTGCTACCTGGAGCTCAGTTCATACGTTCACCAATCGTTACCATTTACCTCTCTTCTCTAAATCCAGAGCAGGCTTTGCCACTGTTGTCCTGCAGGGCCTTATAGCTGCTCCTAATGCTGTATAATTCCATCCTCCCAACCATAGCTTTGGGATTCTACCCAAATGTAATGACTACAACAGTGAAACACGAAGAACATAGTACAGTTGTGTACACTTACCATAAATGTAGATGTTCGAGTGTATTCACTGTTGCAGTCCTGGTTACCCACAGCCAGCCCCATACTTTTCTCTTTTTATATCTCTTATTTCTTTTACTATGCTCAACGCATTTTTGTTGTATTTGCTTTTATTTGGAGGTATATTTTTTGTGTTTTTGCATTTATAAATATATATATATATATTTCACTCCCCATTTGGGGGGCACCTGACATCTGGGGCAAGAAAAACTGATGAAAATGGCGTTGGCTGCATGTTTTATACCACTGACGACCTGACGTCATGGAAGAAGGGACAGCAACCGACGCAGGACTAAAGACTTTGTTAATCAGGCCGACTGAGGGCAACCTGCCAGCAGATTACCCAAATGTAATGACTGCAATAGTGAATACACTCAAACATCTACATTTATGGTAAGTGTACACAACTGTACTTTTTGGACCCTTGCATGTCTTCTGGACCTGATGACGGTTGTGGTGTTCACTATTGTGTTTGCATGCGTAAGACTGCAGATGCTTGAGTGTGCAGTGAGGACTGGGCTGCTACAGAGTTACCTCTTGCTCACAGATGATCTTACATGAGATCCTTGTTGCCTGGCTTTGGAGCAATGTACTTCTCTACAGTCTCATTGTAAGCTTTTCATTTCTGCAGAAGAGCAGGTATTAGATAATTATCTAATGATTTGGAGAGCCTTTTCTTGGCTCCTCCATGACTCCTGGTAAGTGGTCCCTCCAGAAGAAGAGGTTTCACGTAAACCAAGCTGTAGGTCTGAATAGCATTTGTTGCCTTGAACACTCTAGATGAGTAACTAATACCATAGCTCCTTCTTCAGTAAGACCACCAGTCCATGGGCTGGTACTTGAACAGTTAGGATTAGCATGTGCTTGTAGCCCTTATGCAGTCTGGCAGTATTTCATAGACAGTGGCATCTACCTTAACAGCCATTCATATCTCAAGAAAAATGAATTATGCTGGTAGACTCCCTGAGTTGTAGCTTGATCTCTTTCCTGGAGATTTGAGAATCTGTCTGGACAGTCTTCTAGTAGTGAGTAGCACAAGCAGTTGACCTGTTCACCTCTGGAGAGAATGCAGTCCTTCCCTTGAACTGCTTGGTGTTTAGCAGAGAGGGTTGAGTTAATGATAGACCATTCTTTCTCCTGTGCGGGCAGATTCCTCTGCATCCCCCCCCCATTCCATCTGATTCCATGGCATATCTCAAAATTTAGAGAAGAAAAAGAAAACTCGTCTTTTGCCCTTTGGTAGCCAGGAAGGATATGCGTTAGTTTACTTGGGTATCTTGCATTTCAGGAAACTTTGCTCAGTTCAAACAGGATTATGTTTGATTGGTGAGAAATGTTTTCTCTACCTCAGAGCTTGACATCTCATGTGGATCACCTGCTCTTGTTAGATTTTTCTGTCAGGAATCTTCGATGTGATTGTGACTGCCAGCCTTTCTGCTCATTAAAGTTGTTTTGCTAAATAGAAGACGTTCTCCATGTTGGCAGAGAGGTGACCTTTGCTGCCAGTATTCTTTGGGAACAGTGGTTTCACACTCCAGCCATAAGTTCCTAGGAATATAGAAGGGGGTGGTGGGAGGCAACCACAAGTGCATATGATTTTTGACCTCTCTCAAAAGGCCTGTAATGGCAGCAGGAAACAAAAACAGTCCTACTTTTCAGGCTTCTAACCAACAGGCAAAAGAACAGGCTTACTGTTAAAGTAACAGCTAAAAACAGTCCTGAGTAGCAATTGCTTTCTCCATGTTTTTGTTGAATACAAATCATATTTCTGGCTCCTTTCAGTTATGATTAGTTGTAGAACAGAGTAATTCATGCAATAGCTGTCTTCCCCAGAGCTGACCCAGTTTGTAAGAAAGAGAAATACAAGCTTTTCTTCAAACTGTCTCGTGTTGCACACAGTCTGCTTCCAAAATCTACTCTGAATGCCTCATGTACAGCAACTCTCAGTTCAGCTGAGAATTATGCATTCTGCTATGCTTTTTAAATAAAATCCTCCCCTTTTTTATGGTAGTCCAGGCTAAGCACTCTATTACTCTACCTTGTACATGCATCTTAGCCAGATCCAATCAACCCCAGGTCCTTGCCTGACATGGCTGAGCTGTGTAGGGCATTCTTTTCATTTGAAGATTTGTTTGCATGCTAGCATGTCAACCCAGTATTGTTTGTGTCATTTTGAAATTGTTCCTCAGTTATGGCCTTAAAAAGTACCACTTTTAGATTATGCCCTTAAGGTCAGAAGATACAAAATCACTAATTCATGGTCTCTTCAGCTGCTGGCAGAATGAAACAGAGCTCCAGGGGAATTTCTTTGAAAAGGCAAGCCGGGGATCCCTGCCATGCAGTTAGTTTCACCTTTCCTTGATTCTGCTGTCCAATGAATCAGTGGTGTTTAAAGTGATTTGCCGATGTTTGTATATATTTAATTTTTATTTTACATTTGTTAACCGGGATAGTCCGACTGGATATATGTCCATTTTCAGTGGAAGTCCGGGGAGAAAAGCTCCAAGATAATAATGCACATTGAACATTTAGTAAATGCTAGTTTCAAGCAGATTACAGTCATAAGCAATACCAGCATTTAGCACATATAGAACTAACTTATTATAAAAACACTTTACAAAACATAACATTATTTTCAGATTGTATATACATAACATTACATTCAGTTTTAAGACACATTGAGTAGCAGTTATACAATTGCCCCTTCCTGCAATGGTGTGGTAGAAAAAAGTTAGAAGTAGTTGAAGGTAAGGCACCTAAGTAATAGAAAGGTCACTAGTTGGGGTTAGTGCAAGGACATAACCAATGAGTTTTTTTTTTTTTTTTTTTTTTTTTTTTTTTAATAACCAATGAGTTTTGAAGTATTTCTTGAGTTTGTTTTTGAATAGAGTTAGTGAGGGTTTTAGGGTCAAGTCAGCTGGGAGTCTGTTCCATGTTTCTCCAACAGAGTTGGCAAACAGAGAGTCCCCAGCTGAGTAGTTGGATTTGTATGTTTGAACTATGAGTCTAGTGGATGATCGCAGTGGCTGGGTACTGGTATAGGGGCTGATAATATTTTTTAGTGCAGGTGTATTTTCTGGTTGGTAAAGGACTTTATGTGCCACTATTAGCTGGTTGAACTGCAGTAGGCTAGGCAGTTCAAGCCGTCCTTGGCGATTTAGGTTGTTACAATGGTGTGTCCGGTAGGCTGTGCCAGTAGCAAATCTGACAATGTGGTTATAGCAGAATGATAGTTTATTTAGATCTGTTTTGTTTAAGTAGGAGAGTAGATGTGAGGCATAGAGAAGAGTTGATAGTAGATGGGAACGGGAAATTGCAGATATTCTTCGTGTTTCACTGTTGCAGTCATCACATTTGGGTTATCTGCCTGCAGGTAGCTCTCAGCCAGCCTGAATACAAGAGTCTTGGGATTTCTTCATCGGATGCTGTCGCTTCTTCCACGACGTCAGGTTGTCAGGGGTATAAAACATGCAGCCGACGCCATTACATCAGTCTTTCTTGCCGTGCGGTGCCCAAAGCAGAAGCAGTTCGCAAGTGCCGGTCGGCCGATTCCTGAAATTTTCATTTTCAAGTTTCAGACCTGAAGTCTTCAAAAAGATAAGTACCCCATTGAGGATCCTTTTTTCTTGCCCTAACCGATGTCAGATAAAATTAACAATCGTCTTGCCTATGGAAAGCAAATACCTCATAGAGATTTTCATTCTTACTGCATCACCTGTTTAGGCTCAGACCATGACGTCCCTCGCTGTCGGTTTTGTGCCTTGTTCAACGCCCAAACTATTCGTCGGGCTATTTTTGTAGCTAAATATTTTCAATGTCCTTCAAGGATGCATCTGCAGTCCTTACATATGGGTTGTCCTGCCTCAGGCAGCCCTTCGATCGTCCGGATTCCAAAGTCTGGGTCCGGCGTCGGCTGATGTCGCCCTTTCCCCGACGTCAGAGCGCCTGGGGTATAAAAGAGTCAGCCGACGCCATCTTCCCCAGTCTTTCTTGCCACGTGGTGCCCGAAGCAGAAGCAGTTCGCAAGTGCCGGTCGGCCAGCTCCTGTAAATTCAGCTACCGAAGACTTCAAACAGCTAAGTACCCCGTTGGGGACTCTTTCTTGCCTCAGCCGATATCAGATCAAACGCTTAAAGTTAATAATTGCTTGACTTGTGGGAAACAAATACCTCATAAGGATTTCCATTCCTACTGCCTCCCTTGCCTAGGCCCAGACCACGACGTCTCAGCCTGTACTGCCTGTGCCTCCTTTAATCGACGTAGGCATCGGTCGGAGTTTGCAGAGGAATTTTTTGGTGCTAGTTTCTCTTATAAAATGCCGTCGGAGACTCCGACTTCTCATTTAACCAAAAAACAGAAGGACAAGGACCAACACACGCGGACCGTGGTTTCGGCTGAAACCACGCCTAGGCCTACCGCAAGTGTCTCAGTCTCGGCTGAAACCGAGTCCTTGGTACTTCCGACCGTGGAAACAGTACAACCGACAGCCTCGGCCCCGGAGGCTTCTTCTGAGTCGGTTATGGATTTACCCTCGGAAACCGGTGTTCAGGAATCTACCGACACCATTCCCTTAGACAAGACTACCCCAGCACGTGGAGCAGCCAGGCCCCCTGCATCCATGTCCATTAAAGCTTTTACTAGGGCTAAAGCTGCTAAGCAACAAAAAACTCTGCCTCCCAAGACTATTTCTCAGGGATCCACTACAGGTTCACAGATACTAAGTTTGGCTGAGGATCTTATTTCCTTAATCAGGGGATCCCAGCCTCATCCGGACAGGGGCTCTCAACCCCCTCTAGACAAAAGGCCCAGGGCTGAGCCCGCTGATCCTCAGTCCTCTGATGAGGCCTCTGATGGCTCTGCCCTATCAGATTACCAGGAGGAGGCCTTCACGGCCTACGAGGATTCTGATGCAGAGGAATCCATTCCCTCTGCCTCCCCTCCTGAAGAGCTGTCCTTTGGGGAGACCCTTCACTCCATGAGAGAGCATTTCCAATGGCAGGGCCAGGAATTCTCCGATTCCAGGAAGAGATTAAGGACTTTTCTTCATTTACCTCAGCATAGACCTTTGGCTATTCCTCCTGTTTTAAGTGTCATTGATGATGTGTATTCTGAGTCTAGCACTACCCCTGACACCCTTCCTCCGGCTCCTGTTAAACCTGATAGGTACTACAGGGTCCCGGACTCGCATCATTTCCTTTACAAGGCCCACTCTGCTGACCCAGAAACTATTTCCCAGGGTCCTAAAGGGGTTGCAGCTGCCACTACTAAAACTCCACTCCCCTCTGAAAGGGAGTCCAGGGCTTTAGAGAGATGGGGTAAAAAAGTGTATACTTCTTCCACTCTGTCTATGAGGGCTTTAAATTGTCAATTACATATGATACAGTACCAAGAGTATTTGTTGGATGAATTGCAGAAAAAGCTGTCTTCTCCTGAACCCCTAGACCGTAAGTCACTTCAGGATCTGGTACATAATTCACAACAGGTTAGCAACCATTTCTTGCAGTGTGGTTATGATGCATTGGAAGCTTCATGTAGGTCAGCAATGACAGGTGCAGTCATACGTAGACATGCGTGGCTGAAGGAACAATCTCTGCCAGATCATGTTAAGGCTAAGCGTCTGGATGCTCCACTAGAAAAGCAAAAGTTATTTGGCTCCACTGCTCAGGAGGTCTTAAAGAAATTTGAGGAAAAGGCTAAATCTGTACAAACAGTCAAAGATTTCCTCCAGGTACAACCACCAAGATTCAGCAGAAATTGGCCTTCTAAGAAATGGTCCTTTCCAGAAGACAGATATCAGAGGCAAGAACAGGCGTGCCAGAGGTAGAGGGCAAGCTAGAGGCTCCTACAGAGGACGTCAATGGCAGCCTCCTAACCAGCGAGGTAGTGCAGGACCAACAACTGCTGCACAAGGACAGACTCAATGACTTCACCTTGATCCCTCCAACCAGGGCTCAATTAGAAGCACCTTTGGGTGGAAAATTGTCTTTATTCTCAAGAAATTGGCACAGTATTACAAGGGACAAATGGACACTGCAAATAATAGACAAAGGATACAGGTTCCATTTCCATACATTACCAAAAAGAAAAGGAATGCCAAACCTGCCAACAAATCAAAGGGCAGAGGCTTTAAAACAAATTGCCAACCTATTGCAAATGAAAGCTATAAAAAAGGTTCCTCTCGCAGAACAAGGCCAAGGATTTTATTCCAGACTATTCCTTGTCCCAAGAAAAGAAAAACAATGGAGGCCTATTCTCGATTTGTCCGCACTCAACACTTACATCATTGTGACAAAATTCAAAATGCTGACCCTATAGCAACTCCTTCCCATGCTGGGCAAGGGGTCATGGCTGGTAACTCTAGACCTCAAGGAGGCATACCTGCATGTCCCTATCAGACAAAGTTGCAGAAGACACCTTTAATTTCTTGCAGGTTCAGAGCATTATCAATTCTCAGCATTGCCCTTTGGCTTATCTACTGCACCCAGAGTATTCACAAAATGCCTGGCATCAGTAATTGCACACTGCAGACTTCAGGGGATTCAAATATACCCGTATCTGGACGACTGCCTTATACAAGCGGACAGCCAACAAACTTTGGAAAAACATTTGAATTATGCCATCCGCCTTCTGCAGGCCTTGGGATACACAGTCAACATTCACAAGTCAAGACTTGTGCCATCCCAAAGAATAACTTTTCTGGGTGCGGAACTAGATACAACCACCCAAATGGCTTTTCTCACAGAAGAAAAACTAAGACAACTACCGGATTACTTCAAAAATCTGACAAAACAAACTCAGATGACTGCAAGGAAAATCCTGCAGGCCCTGGGTTACATGGCATCGTGCATTCTTCTGATACCACAAGCAAGGCTGCATATGAGAAAACTACAATGGTACCTAAGGAGTTTATGGTCTCAGCACAATCACAGCCTAGAAACTTTGATACCACTCATTCCATGCCTTCAAAAGGAATTCCTGTGGTGGGCCCAAGCAAGCCAGTCAAACAGGGGTCTGCCTTTCAGCAAACCAGTAACCAGCCAAACCATTACCTCGGACGCTTCAGACCATGGATGGGGAGCACACATGGAGGACAGATGCATCCAAGGACTATGGTCTCAGAAAGAATTGCGCATGCACATAAACCAAAAGGAAATGCTGGCAGTGATACATGCAATCGAGGCCTTCAAGCACTTTCTACATCAAGGCCACCTGCTAATAAGGACAGACAATACCACAGTTATGTGGTACATAAACAAGCAAGGAGGTACCCATTCCTACACTCTTTGCAGACTAGCAATGAATCTTTGGGAACTTTCCCTAAAACTCAATATAGAGCTGCAATCCCAGTTTGTGCCAGGAAAAGACAATATACTGGTGGACAGCCTAAGCAGAAACACCATGGATCCACACGAATGGATGCTACACCCAGACATCTTCCTTCAGATAACACAATTTTGGGGAAGGCCGGATATAGATCCTTTTGCCTCCCACCACAATCATCAGTTGAAGAAATTCTGTTCAAGGACATACCACCCACAAGCATGGAAAGTGGACGCCCTCTCTTTCAGCTGGAATACTCTAACAGTGTATGCATTTCCACCTCTTCCACTAATGACCAGGGTCTTAATGAAAATCAGGACAGAGCAGCCAAAAGTGATTCTAATAGCCCTGGACTGGCCAAGGCAGCACTGGTACCCACTGTTACGATGCCTGTCACACACGAAACCGTGGCCTCTACCACAATGGTCACTCCTTCTGACACAGCACAATTACAAAACTCTGCACTCCAGCCTGAAAACCCTGCAGCTGACAGCCTGGAGAATACCTTGACTCCTCACCAGGAAAAGCTATCCAAGAGAGTGAAGGATATCATCATGGAAGCTCACAGACCTTCCACGAGAAAGGCATATTCAGCAAAATGGAAAAGATTCCACACTTGGAGCACCGCAAAGGGCCTAGATGCCACAGTGATGAGCATGGCACATATCCTGGAATACTTGGCAGAAATGCTCCACAATGGCCTTTCTTACTCTTCCATAAAAATTCATGCTTCAGCAATTTCAGCAGAATACAATACTGATCCACCTGTCTTCTCTCATCCTCTCCTAAGGCAGTTTCTAAGAGGAATTAAAAACATCAATCCTCCAAGAAAACCACCAGTGCCTACATGGGACCTTAACTTCATGTTGGAAAAGTTGACTCTACCTCCCTTTGAACCAGCAGCATCTTCAGAGTTACAGTTCTTGTCTTGGAAGACTGCCTTCCTTCTGGCCATAACCTCAGCAAGAAGAGTATCTGAATTGCAGGCACTCATGGCAGTACAACCATTTCTTATTTTTCATCAGGACAGAGTCTCCTTGAGAACCAATCCTTCATTCATGCCAAAGGTGGTATCCAGGGTCTCATTGAACCAAGCTATTCACCTGCCTACCTTCTTTCCAGATCCGCAAAACAAGGGAGAAAAACTTCTGCATACCCTGGACATTCACAGACAGTTACGCTACTACTTGGACAGAACTAAGACTTTCAGAAAAACTGACCAGCTGTTGGTAGCATATGCTGCAGGCATCCAAGGCAAAGCAATTTCCAAACAGACAATTTCAAAATGGATAGGAAATTGCATCAGGCCTCATTCCACCAGAGCCACAGCCACCTCCACAGCCTTTTTAAGAGGGGTGGCTACCAAGGACATTTTAGAAGCTGCTACATGGTGCTCCGTGCATACATTTTCCAAGCATTACAATTTGCCCTTATATTCCAGATCCAGAGCAGGCTTTGCTACGGCAGTCCTGCAGGGCATTTTAGCTACACCATCATTTTCTTAGATCCTACCACCCCTAGCTTGGCTATGGTATTCTACCCATATGTAAGGACTGCAGATGCATCCTTGAAGGACATAGTACAGTTTTGTACCTACCATAAATGTAAATGTCCGATAGGTATGCATCTGCAGTCAGGTTTTCCCTCCCTCCTTCCCCTCTGTGGTATTTCTTGGGTAGTTATCCCTCTTATAGCTAGCTGGGGTTATCTATTATGATGTATTTGTTTTTTATTACTGTGCATGTTTGGAATATTTTGCATTTCTCCAAATTTAGCCTTCCTTAGAGGGCACCTGGCATCTGGGGCAAGAAAAACTGAGGAAGATGGCCTCAGCTGACTCTTTTATACCCCAGGCGCTCTGACGTCGGGGAAAGGGTGACATCAGCCGACGCCGGAACCAGACTTTGGAATCCGGCCGACCGAAGGGCTGCCTGAGGCAGGACAACCCATATGTAAGGACTGCAGATGCATACCTATCGAACATCTACATTTATGGTAGGTACAAAACTGTACTTTCTCGATCTCCGTACTCCAAAATGGCTTCGTTAAGCCGTCTAACTACCGATCTTCCGAAAAAACGTAAGGATAAAGACAGACCGCATAGGTCCAAAACTGCTGACAGTGCTTCCGACAAGCTAGTCGCCAGTCGACCGGTACTCAGTGAGGCGCTTTCGCAGCCCCTGATACCCGCTACTACAAATTCACAGACCTCTACTGAGACCCATTCGGAGTCTGGTATGCCACGAGATGCATTTCCGACTATGGAACCTGCGGATGTCTCTACCTTGGATGGGTCCAGAGCCGCTGTGCAAGCACCAGCTTCTGAGGCTGTATTCAGGCCTACCTATTTTCATATCAAACCGACAACTTCGTTTCAAGTTACGAATACTGAATTCCTCAGGCCTAAAGCTCACACTAAGCCTAGAAAACCGACGACCAAAGCGCATTCTCAGGCCCATATGCCTCAAAAACAAATGATTAGAATGGCTGAAGGCCTTATTACCTTAATTAGGGGAAGCCTAAGAGACCTAGAACTGATTTTCTTTCTGATTCTTCTGATCAGGAATCTGATATCTCTGTTCCTTCTGACTACCAGGATTTACCCTTATCTACTTATGAGGATTCTGATGCAGAGGATTCCATTCCCTCTGCTTCCCCTCCAGAAGATTTTTCATTTGATGAAACCTTGCATACTCTTAGGGAGCATTTCTGCTGGGAAAGCCAGGACTATTCTCAGTCCAAAAAGAAAGTTAGGGAATTTTTAAACCTGCCTCAACACAGGCCTCTAGCTATCCCTTCTGTTCTGGAGATTGTAGAGGATTTTTTTTTTTGGAATCCATCCTTACCCCAGACACTTTGCCTAGAGCTCCCAGGAAACCTGACAGGTACTACAGAGTACCTGACTCTCTCAAATTCTTTTTCAAGAATCCTACTGCGGATCCAGAGACCATTTCCCAAGGACCAGTAGGCATTAAGGCCACTACTGCCAAAAATCCTACCCCTTCTGATAGGGATTCTAGAGCTTTAGACAAATGGGGTAAGAAGGTATATACTTCTGCTACTTTGGCCATTACGGCTTTAAATTTGCCAGTTTCATATGTTAAAGTATATGGGATTAATTAACCAGGAAATGATGTTGATTCCTGACTGCTGAACACAAATATTTACAAGAGTTAATGCATTCTGCTGACCAAGTAGGTAAACATACTTTGCAATGTGGTTTTGATGCTTTAGAAGCATCTTGCAGGGCTGCTGTCACTGGATCTGTACTTAAAAGGCATGCTTGGCTTAAGGAACAAAACTTGCCAGATCATGTTAAAGCTAAATTACTGGATGCACCCTTACACCAAGAACGCCTTTTTGGCAACAAAGCAGAAGTCCTCAAAAGAATGGAGGAAAAAGCTAAATCTATGCAAACTGTTAAAGATTTCTTACAAGTACAGCCACCTAGATTCAGTAGGCATTGGCCTTCTGGTACTTTCCAGTCCCTTCCAGGCCTTCTCAGTCCAAACCCAGGAGCAGCAGACCACCAAGACTTCAGTCTCAGGCTATGCACAGATCTAAGCAGTGGGGGGCCCCCACTTCCAAAGCAGGAAGTGATAAGCCATCCCTCTACGGAAAAATGGCACAATGACTTATCTTTAACTCTGCCAAGCCTTGCTCAACTACTTGCTCCCTTAGGAGGAAAGCTCACCCTGCATGCAAAACCTGGGAACTCATTACCCAAGACAAATGAGTTGTAAACATAGTTTCCCTAGGATACAGATTCCACTTCCATTCGCTTCCAACCCCAAGTGGATGGCCAGACCTCCTCCCAAACCAGTGGGCAGAGGCCCAAAAACAAGTGTTCTCTCTCCTCAGTATCAGGGCTATTCAACCGGTCCTCGCAGAAGAAAGGAGACAAGGTTTTTATTTAAGACTGTTCCTGGTTCCCAGAAGAGAAAACTCATGGCGTCCTATCCTGGACCTTTCTATTCTCAACACCTTTCTGGTGGTTCCAAAATTCAAAATGCTAACTCTTCAGCAGCTTCTTCCTATGCTATCCAAGGATGCCTAGCCTGGCAACTCTAGACTTAAAAGAAGCTTACCTGTACATCCCAATATGGGAATCCTGCAGAAAATTCCTATGCTTCAGGGCAGGCTCCATGCACTATTAGTTCTCTGCACTTCCCTTTGGCTTATCTACTGCACCCAGGGTATTCACAAAGTGCCTAGTTCCTGCCATTGCATTTTGCAGGCAGAGAAATATTCAGATTTACCCATTCTCACTTCCATCTTCCCAGATGGCATTCCTCACTCCAGAGAAACAAGTTAATTTGACAGCCTACTTTAAACTACTGGCCACAAAAACCCAACAATCTGCAAGGAAAATCCTGCAAACCTTGGAGATCATGTCCTCTTGCATTCTGTTAATTCCATATGCAAGACTGCATACGAGGAAACTTCAGTGGTATCTAAAAAGTCTATGGTGTCAACATTCTCAGGACCTGGAAACAATGCTTCCTATTATTCCTTGTCTAAGGGCAGAGTTCCTTTGGTGGGCAGAGGCCTGCTAACACAAGGGACTCACTTTCACTCTACCCCCTGCTGCCCAAACCCTAACAGACCATCAGACTATGCGTGGGGGGCTCACATGGCAGGGCAGTGCATTCAGGGCAAATGGAACCCAAAACGGATGCACCTGCATATCAATCAAAAAGAAATGTTAGCTGTACAGAATGCTCTGACAGCCTTCAGAGACCTTATTCTTCCAGGGCAACTATTGGTAAAGACAGACAACACCACAGTTATGTGGTACATAAACAAGCAGGGGGGAACCCATTCCTACCCACTTTGCAGACTAGCCATGGCTCTGTGGAACACAGCCTTGAGCTACCAAGTGAACCTGCAAGTGCAATTCCTGCCAGGCAAACTAAATTCACTGGCAGACGACTTAAGCAGAAATCTCATGAACCCACATGAATGGAAACTGGAACCCAAAATATTCAAGCTCTTGAAGAACAAATGAGGGGGACTCCAGAGGTACACCTGTTTGCCTCCCATCAGAACTACCAGTTGAACAAATTCTGCACCAGAACTCCCCACAGTCAAGCTTGGAAAGTGGATCCCTTGTCCTTTACTTGGGAAGGCCTCTCAGTTTATGCCTTTCCTCCTCTGCCTCTCCTCTTGAAAGTTCTGCTAAAGATCAAGCAGGACAAGCCAAGGACAATACTGATTGCCCCAGACTTGGCCATGCCAGCACTGGTACCTCTTATGCGCAGTCTTACAGTGCTACAACCTTGGCACCTGCCTCAGACCCCTTCCCTGCTGTCCCAGCAGGCGGGCCAGATTCTGCACCCTCAGCTTTAATCCCTGAACCTTGCAACCTGGTTAATTCCCTGACCTCACCTCCAGCAACCCTCAGTAAGCAGGTGCTAGATGTCATTCTTGAGGCAAGGAGGCCTAGTAGTAAAAAATCCTATTCAGAAAAGTGGAAAAGATACTGTTCCTGGAGCCAGGCTCAGGGGATGGGCACAACACTGCTCAGCTTACCTCATATTCTAGATTATTTAACAGAAATGCCCCACAAGGGCCTATCTTTCTCTTCAATTAAGATTCATGCTTTTGCCATATCAGCATAATACTGAGCCACCCCTCTTCTCTCATCCCCTACTAAAACAATTCCTTAGAGGGGCCAAAAATTTAAGACCTCCCAGGAGGGCTCCCACTCCAGCCTGGGACCTAAACTTTGTATTGGAAAAACTCACTCTTCCCACCCTTTGAACCAGCTGCTACAGCAGAATTGATATTCCTTTCTTGAAAAACTGCTTTACTTCTAGCCTGCATTTTTCCCCAATCCTCAGAATAAAGGGGAATGAATACTGCATTCTCTGGATGTACACAGACAGCTTAGATTCTATTTGGGCAGGACTAAGCCTCTCAGAAAATCTGGCCAGCAGCTAGTTAGCTTTGCTGCAGGGGCAGAGGTTAAGGCCATTTCAAAGCAAACCATTTCTAAATGGATAGCACATTGCATCCATTTCTGCCACAATCACCATGCAAAACCTACCCGACAGGGGATAAGAACACATTCCACCAGGGTTGCATCTACCTTTACCTCATTTCTCAGAGGAGTCCCCACCAGGGACATCCTGGAAGCTGCAACCTGGAGCTCTGTACATACTTTCACCAAGCATTACCACCTGTCTATCTTTTCTAAATCCAGAGCTGGATTTGTCACAGCAGTCTTACAGGGTCATATTGCTAGCCCTAATGCTCTTTAACTACCTCCACCCTTCCGTAACTTTGGGAATCAACCCAAATGTGATGACTGCAACAATGAAACACAAAGAACATAGTACAGTTGTGTACACTTATCGTAAAAGTAAATGTTCGAATGTATTCACTGTTGCAGTCCTGCAGTCCAGCCCCCTGACTTCTCTTGACTTGTACCTTTCCTCCTTGTTTGGCATATATTATATCATGTGTATTTGCTTTTTACTGGGGGTGTTCCATACGATATAATTGCTTCCTATTGTGGGGCACCTGGCATCTGGGGCAAGAAAAACTGATGTAATGGTGTCGGCTGCATGTTTTTATACCCCATGACGTCATGGAAGAAGTGACAGCATCTGATGCAGAAATCCGAAGACTCTGGTATTCAGGCTGGCTGAGGGCTACCTGCAGGCAGATAACCCAAATGTGATGACTGCAACAGTGAATGCACTCGAATATCTACATTTATGGTAAGTGTACACAACTGTACTTTCTAGCAAGTGGGGTAAGGAAAGGTTTGATTCTGTAAAGAAAGCCAAGTTTTTTCTTAATGGTTTTGATAGTTTGATTGATATGCGCATCAAACTTCAGGTTGTTATCAACTATGACACCCAGTAGTTTAGTTTGGGCTTTTGGGGGGAGAGTGCCATTGTTAGCGGTTATGTTGAAGGATGGCAGAAGGGTCCTGCTTGTAGGGGAGAAGAGGAGCGGCTTAGTTTTGTTGGGGTTTAGGATTAGATGTTGATTGGAGAGCCATTTTTCCACTGTATTGAAGGTATTTTGAGTTAATGTGAGTAAAGTAGCTGGTGAGGTGTCAGAACAAATCAAGGTGGAGTCATCCACATATTGAATGCAGGTAACATCTGGGATGGCTGAATGAAGGTCATTAATAAAGATGTAGAAAAGAAGGGTTCCTAGTATCGATCCCTGGGGAACTCCTAATGTGATGGGTAGGCGAGATGATAGCTTTTCCGCCATATGACTGCCTGCCCTGCAGGTAGGATTGAAACCACTGGAGTGCATGATTGTTTAAGGAGAAGGCCTTCAAGGTATGTATAAGCATTTTATGGTCAACCATGTTAGAAGCCTTGGATAGATCTAGAAAGAGTGCTGTAGATAGTTTGTTATTATTGCGGTTGTGGTTAATGACGTTAGAGAAAGAGGAGGGCAGAAGTAGTACTGTAGTGTGGCTTAAAGCCATGCTGAAAGTTGTACAACAGCTTGTTCTGTGTGAGGTAGTGCATGAGCTGTATGTGTACACACGTCTCCATAATTTTAGCTAGAGGTGACAGAATAGCTATGGGTCTCAAGTTTGACAGCTCAGTGGAGCTGCCTCCTTCATGGGGAAGTATGACATGGGAGATTTTCCATATAGTGGGTACAGTAGCTTCAGATATAGCTCTGTTAATCAAAATTGAGATGGGGTATGCTATGGTGTCAGCAGCCTTTTGCAGATAGTCTGCTGGGAGGAGGTTGGCAGCCAGGGTGGTGGGTCTTAGTTTGTTAAGTAGGGCATGAATAAGTTGAGTAGGAAGCGGTTGGAAGGTAAATTGTGTTTGAGTACTGGGTGTGGCTGCATTAGAATTAGGGCCATTGGGAGAGAGTTGGCTGGCTAGAGACTAGATAGTCTCTGAGAAGAAGCTGTTGAAATTATTAGCAATGTCTGGGGATTTTTGTTGGGAAGTTGAGGAGGGGTTGAGTGGTGGTTTGGCCTGGGTGGAGTACTTTGTTTGTTCCTGCCCAGAAAGTTTGAGGTTTGTTTTGGTGTTTTTGCAGTAGATGGTAGTAGAAGTTCTTTTTGTCTAAGGTTATGGATTTTTTGGTGTCATCCATAGCTTTCTGAATCTTAGTTGATCAAGTGGGGGGGTTTGTTTTTCGGTAGGTGGCCCATGCTTTGTTTCTGAGTGAACTTTTGGTTTTGGTATCTTTAGAAAGCCATGGTGCAATATTAAATTTGGTTCTAATAGAGTTGATGGGAGCCTGGGAGTTGAGAATAGCAAGGAATTTGGTGTTGAAGTATGCTACTGCTTCATCTAGAGGGAGACTTTTTAGTACTGACCAGTTGCATGCCTTAAGTTCATTTTGAAACTTGGTGAGAATAAAATTCTTGTTTCTTAATGTTCTATAGGTGGGTTGGTAGAAGCAGTTTACTTTGAGCTTGATTATATAGGTGAGACAGTGGTCACTTAGGTCATTAGGCTAAGTGTCTGATATATAGGATTGAAGATGGGTATTGACAAGTATCCAGTCTAGGGTACTTTCCTTGTTATTGGGTTTTCCTGTCCTGGTGGGGGAGGTTATGATTTGAGTAAATCTATACAGGTTTAATGTGGGTTGTGGGGGTTTCACAAGAGCAAGTGTTCCAGTCAATGTTGAAATCCCCAAGAACAATTGATGTTCTTCATCTCACATTGCTGCAGTCCTAACACTTGGGTAGTCCGCTGTCCCAGTCGGCCCGAATACCAAAGTATAAGGCTGACGTCGGTCAAGGCGCATTTGTCTGACATCAGGACGTCAGGGTACAAATGCGCATGACCGACGTCATATCCTCAGTCTTTTTTGCCGCATGGTCCGATGCAGAAGCAGTATTGCGAGTGCAGGTTGGCGTTCTGAAATTTTCTGAAGTCGGAGTTTCAGACCGAATCAAAGTTGGCTAAGTACCCGTTAGAATATTTTGTTTTTTCTTGCCTCAGTATTTAACCGGATGTCAGAAAAAGTGAATAACTGTATTTCTTGTGGGAAACAGATACCTCATAGAGATTACCATACATTGTGTATACCTTGCTTAGGGCCTGAGCACGACGTTGTTGGCTGTCGCTCTTGTGCTAGATTTAACAAACGCACTATTAAGAGAAGACTAGATTGTGCCAGGTTAGTTTTTGGGAAGCGTTGTAATTACAACATGCCGTCGGCTGCTCCGGCGCCCGCTTATCTAAAAAGCGCAAGGACAAAGCAGTGAAGCCTAGGGTGGAAGAACCGTCTGTCCCGGACGTCGGTTCTTTAGAGGGCTCGGTGGAGCCGGTGGTTCTACCAGAAGTTCCTTTGGATTCTCAGGAGAGACTTTACTGTTACAAGATGTGTCCTCTCAGGAGGTAGGCCAGGCTGAAGGGGCTTCTCAGGTAGCTGTTCTCCCTCCCTTCCTAAGGTGGTTAGGCCCTCCCTTCTGTTTCCAAGGCTCCTTCTAGAGGCAGGCCAGGGTTAACTTCAGTGGGGTCTCCCTAGTTCTTCAGGGTCTCTGCCTAAGAAACATATGCTTAAAATGGCAGAAGATTTGATTACTATGATTAGAGGTTCTATACCCCCTGATAAGAGGCCTAGGGTGGAACCTGAGCTTGAGAGTTTTGAGCAGTGTTCGAGGCTTCTGAGTCTTCGGCTGAAGACTTGCAGGAGTATCCTCCTTATTCTGATTCTGATGTAGATGACTCTACACCTTCAGCTTCTCCTCCTGAGGATTTTTCTTTTCAGAGACCCTTCATTCCATGAGGGAGCATTTTAAATGGGAAGGTCAAGATTTCTCTGATTCTAGGAAAAGGCTTAGGGAATTTTGTTTCTACCCCAGCATAGGCCTTTAGCTATACCTCCTGTTCTGGACGTGGTAGAGGATGTTTTGCAGAGGCTTCCTGAACCCTGATTCTTTGCCTCCTGCCCCAGTTAAACCGGACAGGTATTATAGGGTGCCTGAAGCTCATAAGTATCTTTTTAAGAGTCCTAGGGCAGACCCAGAAACTGTTTCTCAGGGCCCTAAAGGTGTTAAGGCTTCTGTTGTTAAAAATCCTGTTCCTTCTGATAAAGAGGCAAGGGCTTTGGATAGATGGGGGAAAAAGGTGTATACTTCTTCCACTTTAGCCATGAGGGCTTTGAATTGCCAGTTTCACATGTTGAAATACCAAAATTATCTCCTTTCACAATTGAAGTCTAAGGTAGATGCTCTGGCGGAAGGTATTGAGTGTAAAGAGTTGCAGGATTTAGTTCATGTTTTGGAACAGGTGGGTAAGCATTCCTTGCAATGTGGCTTTGATGCTGTACAGGCCTCTTCGAGGGTAGCAGCCACTGGTTCTGTTCTTCGCAGGCACGCCTGGCTCAGGGATCAGAATTTAGCTGAACATGTAAAGACAAGGATATTAGATGCTCCTTTACAATCTGATGTGTTATTTGGTGCGCCTGTGGACGCAGTTTTAAAGAAAATGGAGGACAAGGCTAAGTCTATGCAGACTGTTAAAGATTTTTTGCAGGTTCAGCCTCCAAAGTTTAGTAGAAATTGGCCTACTAAGGGGTGGACTTATCCTTCTTATGATTCTCAGTCTAGGGGTAGATCTAGACGTGGTAGGGGCAGAGCTCAAGGTTCTTTTAGGCCTAGAACAGGCAGTTTGCCTGCCCAGTCTTCTGGTGAGGGCAGGGGTCAGTCCTTTCGTAAGCAGACCCAATGACTTGCCTTTTCAGCTGCCAGAGCCTTCTCGTCTGGCAGCACCTTTGGGAGGAAGGCTGGCACTTTTCAAAGAAAACTGGAGTGTTATTACCCAAGACAGATGGGTATTGGATATCATTCACCACGGTTACAGGTTTTATTTCCATACCTTGCCTCCTTTAAAAGGCATGCCAGACATTCCTCCTATACAAAGAAAAGAGGCTCACAAGCAAATTTCTCTGTTGCTCCAGATAGGGGCCATTCAGCCGGTTCCTGTGCCAGAAAGGGGCCTAGGATTTTATTCTCGCCTGTTCCTAGTACCAAAAAAGGGGAACACGTGGAGACCAATTTTGGATTTGTCAACCCTCAACACTTATTTGGACATTCCCAAGTTCAAAATGTTGACGTTACAACAGCTTTTACCTCTGCTAGGCAAAGATCACTGGATGGTAACTTTAGATCTCAAGGAGGCTTACCTTCATGTGCCTATCAGACTCAGTTGCAGGAAGTATCTGCGTTTCCGAGCTGGAAATTCCCATTATCAGTTCTCTGCATTGCCCTTTGGCTTATCTACTGCCCAGAGTATTCACAAAAGTTCTGGCTCCAGTTGTAGCTTTTTCAGGCTAAAAGGAATACAAATCTATCCTTACTTGGACGACTGTCTGATTCTGGCTCAAGAAAAGGACGAGCTTCTTCAGCATCTGGAATATGTGATAGCAGTGCTAAGATGCCTGGGGTATTCTGTGAACGAAATAAAGTCCAGTCTAGTACCCTCTCAAGACATGTGCTTTCTGGGTGTGAGACTGAATACAGCAGCCCAGATGGCCTTTTAACCCCGGACAAACAAAAGAGTCTATCCCTTTACTTCCATCAACTATCTCATCAGTCCGTGCTGACTGCAAGGACAGTCCTTCAAGCATTAGGGTTCATGGCATCTTGTATTCTGGTGCTTCCCAATGCCAAACTGCATATGAGGAAGCTACAATGGTATCTCAAAAATGTATGGACACAGCACTGCCAGGATCTGGACACTGTCATTCAAATAATACCTTGCATTCAAAAGGAATTTTTGTGGTGGGCTCAGGAATGTCACCTAAACAAGGGACTCTCTGTGACCCGGCCAGAGGCGAGTCAGATTCTAACGACAGATGCCTCGGACATAGCTTGGGGAGCTCATCTGAATGGAAAGTGGATACAAGACAAGTGGCCTGCCAGACTACAGCATCTACATATCAACATGAAGGAGATGTTAGCAGTCCAGTTTGCATTGATGGCCTTCAAGGAATTACTTCTTCCAGGGCAGGTGTTGATTCTAACAGACAACACAACTGTCATGTGGTATATCAACAAGCAAGGGGGAACACATTCTTATCCTCTATGCAGGCAAGCAATGATTTTGTGGGAGACTGCGCTCAGCTTGCAGCTTACTCTTCAAGCAAGGTTTCTGCCAGGAGCACAGAACTCCTTAGCAGATGTGTTAAGCAGGCAAATCATGGATCCCCACGAGTGGAAACTGGATCTTCATGTATTTCAAAAATTGACAGTGTCATGGGGAACTCCAGACATAGATCTGTTCACTTCTCCACTAAACCACCAGCTGCCAAAGTTTTGCACGAAAAGTTTTCATCACACAGCTTGGAAAGTGGATGCTCTTTCGCTCAGTTGGGAAAATCTTCATGTGTATGCCTTTCCACCTCTGCCTCTCCTCCCAAAGGTACTCCTAAAGGTCAGACAAGACAAGCCAAGGATGATTTTGATAGCTCCAGATTGGCCTCGCAACACTGGTACCCATTACTGAGGAATCTGGTAAGAAAGCCTCCATGGCCTTTACCTTTAATTCCACACCTTTTGTCTCAGAGGGACGGTCATCTACTCAATGTCAAGCTTCACTCTCTTCATCTAACAGCCTGGCATATTCTGTTTTGAACCACAGCAGGTCTCAACTTCCTCAACAAGTTTTGAATGTGATTATGGAAGCCAGAAGACCTAGTACACGTAAAGTGTATGCAGAAAAATGGAAGAGATTTTTATTTTGGAGTGCAGCAAAGGATTTGGATGTTTCTGAGCCTAATTTGAGTGTGGCTCTGCAATATCTTACTGAGCTATTGGACAAAGGTTTGTCTTTCTCTTCCATTAAGATTCATGCTGCAGCAATTTCAGCTCACTA
Source organism: Protopterus annectens (assembly GCF_019279795.1). Classification (NCBI taxonomy): domain Eukaryota; kingdom Metazoa; phylum Chordata; order Ceratodontiformes; family Protopteridae; genus Protopterus; species Protopterus annectens. Next base: position 690,900,941 of record NC_056727.1, read on the forward strand.
TGATTGTGACCCACCATTGTTTTCTCATCCTTTGTTCAAGCAATTTCTTAGAGGGCAAAGAATATAAGACCCCACAAGAGCTCCTACTCCTGCTTGGGACCTCAATTTTGTGTTGGAGAAACTTACTCTACAACCTTTTGAGCCTCTGGCTACTGCTGAGTTGAAATACTTGTCATGGAAGACTGCTTTTTTGTTGGCCATTACTTCTGCAAGAAGGGTTTCTGAATTGCAGGCCCTTATGGCGGTGGAGCCTTTTTTGATTTTTCATAAGGATAGGGTATCATTACGTACTAATCCTTCATTTATGCCTAAGGTGGTTTCTAGTGTGGCTTTAAACCAAACTATTCATTTGCCTACCTTTTATGCAGATCCCCAAAATAGGGGGGAAAAGATTTTGCACACTTTAGATGTACACAGGCAGTTGCGTTATTATTTAAGCAGGACTAGGGATTTTAGGCAGTCTCAGCAGTTGTTTGATGTCCTTCATGGATGCATCTGCAGTCATAACAACTGAGTTGTCCTGTCGTCAGGCAGCCCTTCAGTCGGCCGGATTCCAAAGTCCGGGTCCGGCTTCGGCTGATGTCGCACTTCACCCGACGTCATCTCTGTTGGTCTTCGGGTATAAAAGCATCAGCCGACGCCATTTTCTTCAGTCTTTCTTGCCGCGTGGCGCCCGAAGCAGAAGCTGTTCGCAAGTGCCGGTCGGTCGGATCCAGAGATTACTTCTACCGAATACTACTTCGAAGACTTCTAAAGCTAAGTACTCCGTTGGGGACTCTTTCTTGCCTCAGCCGATGTCAGAAAAAGTTAATAATTGTTTAACCTGTGGGAAACAAATACCTCATAAAGATTTCCACTCTTACTGCCTGCCTTGCTTAGGCCCAGCCCACGACGTAGCAGCCTGTTCGTCCTGTGCTTCTTTCAACCGACGAATGCTTAGACGTCGGTCGGAGTTTGCAGAACAGTTTTTCGGTTCTGATTTTGCGTACATTATGCCGTCGGATCCTCCGACTCGCATTCTGCCAAAAACGCAAAGAAAAGACCGACACTCGGTCCGCGGTTTCGCCGAAACCATGGTTAAGCAAATCGCGAGTGTCTCGGTTTCGGCCGAAACCGAGAAAACTGATCAAAATACAGCTGAATCTATCTCTACAACTGAGGTCCCTGCTAACACTCTTGAATCGGCCTCAGAAATTTTACCCACTACGGTGCTTACCACTGACTTATCAGACACCATTCCCTTGGATGTCTCTACCCCAGCACGTGGTGCTGCTAGGCCTCCAGCAGCCATGTCCATTAAGGCCTTCGCCAGGGCTAAAGCAGCCAAGACTACTAAAACAGTGCCTGTTAAACCCCCCTCAACCAGGCCCTCTTCCAGTTCTCAAATGCTTACTTTGGCAGAAGATTTAATTTCATTAATTAGAGGATCTCAATCTCACCCAGACAGGGCCTCTCAGCCCCAGAGAAGAGACCTAGGGCAGAGCCCCATGAGCCAGTGTCCTCTGATGATTCTGCTGATGAATCAGACATAACTGACCAGCCAGAGGCTCCTTTCTCCAATTTTGAAGATTCTGATGCTGAAGAATCCATTCCAGCTGCTTCCCCACCAGAAGAATTCTCCTTTGGGGAAACCTTGCATGCCATGCGAGAACAGTTCCAATGGCAGCAACAGGATTTTTCAGACTCCAGGAAAAGACTTAGGACCTTTTGCACCTTCCACAGCACAGGCCCTTAGCTATACCTCCTGTTCTCTCTGTGGTGGATGATGCTTTCAATGATGTCTGCTCCGCTCCAGATTCTTTACCCCAGCCCCTGCCAAACCAGACAGATTTTACAGGGTGCCAGATACTCATCACCACCTTTACTAGGCCCCTCTTGCAGACCCGAAACTATTTCCCAGGGTCCCAAGGCAGTAGCATGACCATAGCTAAAACCCTGTTCCTTCTGAAAGGGAAGCAAGGTCATTAGACAGATGGGGTAAAAAGGTTTACACTTCAGCCACTCTCTCAGCTAGAGCTTTAAACTGTCAGTTTCACATGATACAATACCAAGAGTTTATGCTTGATCAGTTAACTAAAAAGCTAACCACTGATGAATCTCTTGATAAGAAATATGTATTAGAAATGGTAAATAACATACAGCAAGTTAGTAACCATTCTTTAAAATGTGGCTATGATGCACTGGAGGCTTCATTTAGATCAGCCATGACTGGCACTGTAATTAGAAGGCATGCATGGCTAAAGGAGCAAGCTTTACCGGATCATGTTAAATCTAAATTGCTAGATGCTCCTATGGATAAAACAAGTTTGTTTGGTACACCTGCCCAGCAGGTTATGAAGAAAATGGAAGAAAAGGCAAAATCAGTCCAGACAGTTAAAGATTTCTTGCAGGTTCAACCCCAAGGTTTAGCAGGAACTGGCCTGCCAAAAATTGGTCCTTTCCTGACTCCACAAGACCTCAAAGGGGCAGGAATAGACGTTCCAGAGGCAGAAACCAATCCAGAGGAGGTGCCTACAGAGGACGACAGTGGCAAGGTAACAACAGAGGCACAGACTCAACACCTGCCACTACATCAACACAGCCACAGTGACTTAATCCTAAACCCGCCTACCAGGGAACAAATAGCAGCTCCTCTAGGCGGAAAGCTAACCTTATTTTCAAAAAACTGGCACTACATAACAAAGGACAAGTGGATTTTACGAACCATAGATCAAGGTTACCGGTTCCACTTCCACACTTTACCAGACAAAGAGGAATGCCAAATCTACCTCCAAATCAAAAGACAGAGGCTCTACAACAGATAATGGAGTTAGCAAACATGAGAGCTGGGGAGAAAGTGCCAACAGCAGAGCAAGGAAAGGGGTTCTACTCCAGACTATTCCTAGTTCCAAGAAAGGAAAAAGTTGGAGACCAATTCTAGACCTGTCCACCCTGAATACTTACATCATTGTCCCAAAATTCAAAATGCTGACCCTACAGCAACTTCTTCCCATGCTGGGCAAGGAGTGTTGGCTGGTAACTCTAGATCTCAAGGAGGCATACCTGCACATCCCCATTCGACCAATCTGCAGAAGATACCTCAGATTTCTTGCAGGATCAGAGCACTATCAATTCTCAGCATTGCCCTTTGGCTTATCTACTGCCCAGAGTATTCACAAAATGCCTGGCATCAGTAATCGCCCATTGCAGACTACAGGAATTCAAATTTATCCATACCTGGACGACTGCCTGATACAAGGAGACAACAAAAGCAAGCTGACAACAGATTTACAAAGGGTCATTTACTTGCTTCAAGCACTGGGATACACAGTCAATTTACAAAAGTCAAGACTGATACCATCCCAGACAAGGACTTTCCTGGGAGCGGAATTGGACACAGTAAGACAAATGGCATTCCTAACTACAGAAAAACAAAAAGAACTCCCTCTTTACTTCTTGGCACTAACAAAACTGAACAAGTTAACAGCAAGAAAGGTACTGCAGGCCTTGGGTTTCATGGCATCATGCATAATCTTGGTTCCATTTGCCAGACTACATATGAGAAAACTACAGTGGTACCTAAAGAATTTATGGTCCCAACACAGACACAGCCTAGAAACGGAAATCCCACTAATACCATGCTTAACACAGGAGTTCCTATGGTGGGCTCAGGCATGCCAGTCAAACCCAGGCCTGCCCTTTCGCAAGGGTCAAGCAAGCCAGACCATCACAACAGATGCTTCAGACCTAGGATGGGGGGGCGCATATGCTGGACAAATGCGTGCAAGGATTGTGGACACAGGACCAACTTCACCTGCACATCAACCTAAAAGAAATGCTGGCAGTAAAACTGGCAATCCAAAAGTTCAGACCATTTCTCAAGGAGGACCACTTGATGATAAGGACAGACAACACCACAGTCATGTGGTACATCAACAAACAGGGAGGCACTCACTCTTTCCCATATGCAGAATGACTTTGGAGCTGTGGACCCTGGCACTCAGCTACAACATCCAGTTACAGGCAATATTTGTGCCAGGAAAAGAAAACTCTCTAGCAGATATGTTAAGCAGGACCACATCGGATGCCCACGAATGGCAGCTGCACCGGATATCTTCAAGACCATCTCAAGAAATGGGGAATGCCTCAGATAGATCTATTCGCATCACCTCTCAATCACCAGCTCAAAAATTCTGCACAAGGACATTCCACCCACTAGCATGGAAAGTGGACTCGCTCTCCTTCAGCTGGAAAGGCCTAACAGCATATGCATTCCCACCTCTTCCCTTGATACACAAAGTACTACTAAAAATCAAGGAGGAACGTCCAAGGATAATCCTGATAGCTCCAAACTGGCCAAGACAGCATTGGTACCCACTGCTGAGGAGCATGTCTCGAACAATATGTGGCCAATTCCCTGATGCCTTTGATGCTAACTCAGAACAACTTCAGCACCATGCATCCAAACCTAAAACGCTGCAACTGACTGCATGGAACATCACATAGCAGCTGCTAATACAGAACTTTCACAAAGAGTTAAAGACATTATTCTTGAAGCACGCAGGCCTTCAACTAGAAGGAATTATGCTGGGAAATGGAAAAGGTTTGTCATTTGGAGTTCTGAAAGAGGAAAAGATGTATCAAACATAGATATGCCTAACATTCTGGAGTATCTGGCCGAACTACTTCATTCAGGCCTGTCCTACTCCTCCATCAAGATTCATGCATCAGCTATTTCAGCAGAATACAGCTTTGATCCACCTGTTTTTCACACCCTTTGCTCAGGCAGTTCCTCAGAGGAATCAAGAATGTAAAACCTCCAAGGAAACCACCATTGCCAGCTTGGGACTTGAACTTTGTGCTAGAAAAATTGACACTATCACCTTTTGAACCAGCAGCAACAGCAGACCTACAACACCTGTCATGGAAAACTGCTTTCCTACTGGCAATTACTTCAGCAAGGAGGGTTTCAGAACTACAGGCCTTAATGGCAGTGCAACCCTTTCTAATCTTCCACCAAGATAGAGTGTCCATGAGGACTAATCCTACATTTATGCCTAAGGTGGTATCCAGAGTGTCTTTAAACCAGGCAATCCACCTGCATACCTTCTTTCCCAACCCACAAAACAGAGGGGAAAGAATACTGCATACCTTGGATGTACATAGACAGCTACGCTACTACTTGGACAGAACAAAAAATAGCAGAAAGACTGACCAACTTTTCGTAGCCTATGCAACAGGAAGGGAAGGAAAAGCTATTTCCAAACAGACAATCTCCAAATGGATAGGAAATTGCATACGATTCTGTTACTCCTTCCACGGAAAGCCAATTCCACAGAACATAAGACCTCATTCTACAAGGGCAACAGCCACTACCACAGCCTTCTTACGAGGAGTGGCTACCAAAGACATTATTGAGGCGGCTACTTGGACCTCCGTGCATACATTTGCCAAGCATATAATTTACCTCTATATTCCAGATCCCGAGCAGGGTTTGCCACTGCTGTTCTGCAAGGGATCCTAAACACACCATAATTTACTTTTATCCTCCTCCCCTAGTTGGCTATGGTATTCTACCCAGTTGTTATGACTGCAGATGCATCCATGAAGGACATAGTACAGTTTTGTACCTACCATAAATGTAGATGTCCGAATTGGATAGCATCTGCAGTCAGGATTACCTCCCTCCTTCCCTCTGTGGTACTCCTAGGGTGTTTACCCTTCTAATAGCTAGCTAGTGGGGGGATTTCTTTCATGGTGTATTTGTTTGTATTTATGTACATACATACTTATTTTTGTGTTTACCTCTATCTTTTGGAAACATTGGCATCTATCCAAAATTTTTAGCCTTCTATAGGGCTTCTGGCATCTGGGGCAAGAAACACTGAAGAAAATGGCGTCGGCTGATGCTTTTATACCCGAAGACCAACAGAGATGACGTCGGGTGAAGTGCGACATCAGCCGAAGCCGGACCCGGACTTTGGAATCCGGCCGACTGAAGGGCTGCCTGACGACAGGACAACCCAGTTGTTATGACTGCAGATGCTATCCAATTCGGACATCTACATTTATGGTAGGTACAAAACTGTACTTTTCTTTTGCTTTGAGTTCTCAGGGCAAGCCTGTGTCAAAACAAACTATATCTAAGTGGATTGGGTTTTGCATTGCATTCTGTTACTCCCATCATGGCAAGGAGATTCCAGCTGGGATTAGGCCTCATTCCACTAGGGCTACTGCCACTTCAACAGCATTTTTAAGGGGGGTGGCAACTAAGGATATTTTGGAGGCAGCTACTTGGAGTTCAGTGCATACTTTCTCCAAGCATTACCACCTTCCTCTCTATTCTAAGTCCAGGGCTGGTTTTGCCACTGCTGTGTTGCAGGGCATTTTGGCAGCTCCTGCTTCATTATAGTTTAGCCATCCTCCCTTACCTCTGCTTTGGGATTCTACCCAAGTGTTAGGACTGCAGCAATGTGAGATGAAGAACATAGTACAGTTTTGTACCTACCATAAATGTAGATGTTCGAAGATCCACATTGCTGCAGTCCAATTTTCCTCCCTCCTTCCCTCTGTGTTTAGGGGTGGTTGTGTGGGTGAGGTTCTATTTTTTGTACATTTGTATATATTGTACATATTTTAGGCACAAGAGTGTTTTGGTGTTTTTTGGGTTTTGGCCTTATCTTTTTGGGGTCTTCTGACATCTGGGGCAAGAAAAGACTGAGGATATGACGTCGGTCATGCGCATTTGTACCCTGACGTCCTGATGTCAGACAAATGCGCCTTGACCGACGTCAGCCTTATACTTTGGTATTCGGGCCGACTGGGACAGCGGACTACCCAAGTGTTAGGACTGCAGCAATGTGGATCTTCGAACATCTACATTTATGGTAGGTACAAAACTGTACTTTTCTTGGGGGTAGTTATTGGATAACCAATATAAGAAGTCTTCTAAGGTTTCTATGATGTCCTTCAAGGATGCATCTGCAGTCCTTACAAATGGGTTGTCCTGTCGTCAGGCAGCCCTTCGGTCGGCCGGATTCCAAAGTCTGGGTCTGGCCTCGGCTGGTGTCGCACTTCACCCGACGTCATAGCGGCAGTTCTTTGGGTATAAAGGCATCAGCCGACGCCATTTTCCTCAGTCTTTCTTGCCGCGTGGCGCCCGAAGCAGAAGCTGTTTGCAAGTGCCGGTCAGTCAGAACCAGAGATTACTACTACAAGTACCGAAGACTTCTAAAAAGCTAAGTACCCCATTGGGGACTCTTTCTTGCCTCAGCCGATGTCAGAAAAAGTGAATAACTGTTTAACTTGTGGGAAACAAATACCTCATAAAGATTTCCACTCTTACTGCTTACCTTGTTTAGGCCCAGACCATGACGTAGCAGCTTGTCTAGCCTGTGCTTCTTTCAACCGACGGACGCTTAGACGTCGGTCGGAATTTGCTGAAGAGTTTTTCGCCCGATTTTGCTTACATTATGCCGTCGGATACTCCGACTACGCAAATTTCTAAAAAACGCAAGGAAAAGGACTGACACTCGCGGTCCGCGGTTTCGGCCGAAACCGCGGTTAAGCCAACCGCGAGTGTCTCTGTTTCGGCTGAAACCGAGTCCACGGTTCTTCCTTCGGCCGAAAGCTTACCACTTACCGAGGCCTCTTCCAGCCTGGCTGAATCTGCTACTGAAATCCCACCTGCTCTTGCAAGTTCGCAGGATTTATCTGATACTATCCCTTTGGATATTTCTACCCCTGCACGTGGAGCTGCTAGGTCTTCTGCATCCATGTCTATTAAGGCCTTTGCCAGGGCTAAAGCAGCAAAAACTACCAAATCTGTGCCTGCTAAGACCCCCTCTCACAGGCCTAGTTCCAGTTCACAAATGCTTAGTCTAGCAGAGGATCTCATTTCTTTGATCCGGGATCCCAACCACATCCAGACAGGGCCTCTCACCCACCTCCAGAGAAGAGGACTAGAGTAGAGCCCCCTTAGCCAGTTTCTTCGGATGGCTCCTCTGATGAGTCAGATAATTCAAACCCTCCAGAGGGCCCCTTTTCTCCTTATGAGGACTCTGATGCAGAATACTCCATTCCTTCTGCCTCTCCGCCTGAGGAATTTTCTTTTGGGGAAACCTTGCATGCTATGAGGGAACAATTTCAATGGCAGGGCCAGGATTTTTCAGACTCTAGGAAAAGGCTTAGAACCTTTTTGCATTTGCCACAGCATAGGCCATTAGCCATTCCTCCAGTACTTACTGTTGTGGATGATGCTTTTAATGATGCTTGTACTGCTCCTGATTCTTTTCCTCCGGCCCCTGCTAAGCCCGATAGGTACTACAGGGTTCCGGACACACATTATCATTTGTATAAGGCCCCTTTTGCAGATCCCAAAACTATCTCCCAGGGACCCAAGGCTGTAGCAGCTTCTTCTACCAAAACCCCCTCCCCTCTGAAAGGGAATCTAGGGCCTTAGAGAGATGGGGTAAAAAAGTTTACACTTCTGCTACTCTTTCAGCTAGGGCCTAGAACTGTCAATTCCACATGATTCAGTATCAGGAATTTATGTTAAACCAATTGACTAAAAAACTGTCCTCGGATGAACTATTAGACAAAAAATCTGTACAGGAAATGGTACATAACATTCAGCAGGTCAGTAATCATTCCTTAAAATGCGGCTATGATGCACTGGAGGCTTCCTTTAGATCAGCCATGACTGGCACAGTGATCAGAAGACATGCATGGTTGAAAGAGCAGTCCTTACCAGACCATGTTAAATCAAAGCTACTAGATGCTCCTATGGATAAGCTCAATTTGTTTGGCTCCCCTGCACAGCAGGTGCTGAAGAAGGTGGAAGAGAAAGCAAAATCTGTCCAGACAGTCAAGGATTTCTTGCAGGTCCAGCCTCCAAGGTTTAGCAGGAACTGGCCTTCCAAGAATTGGTCCTTTCCAGACACCTCCAGAGCTCCGAGAGGCAGGAATAGGCGCTCAAGAGGCAGGGGTCAATCCAGAGGTGCCTACAGGGGCCATCAGTGGCAGGCTAACAACCAGCGAGGTACAGCCACAGATCCAGCCACCACCACTTCCACAAGACAATCACAGTGACTTGGCTCTGGCACCGCCTACCAGGGAATAACTAGAAGCACCCTTAGGCGGGAAGCTAGCCTTATTTTCAGTAAACTGGCATTACATCACAGGAGACAAATGGATTTTACAGACAATAGACCAAGGTTACAGGTTTCACTTCCATACTCTACCAAGGAAGAGAGGAATGCCAAACCTACCTCCAAATCAGAAGACAGAAGCTCTAGAACAAATAACTCACTTACTAAGGATGAGAGCTATAGAAAGGGTACCATCTATGGAACAAGGACAAGGATTTTACTCCAGACTCTTCCTGGTACCAAGAAAAGAAAACCAATGGAGACCTATTCTCGACCTGTCCGCTTTAAACACATACCTCATTGTTCCAAAATTCAAAATGCTGACCCTACAGCAGCTTCTTCCCATGCTGGGCAAGGAGTCTTGGCTGGTAACTCTAGATCTCAAGGAGGAATACCTGCACGTCCCCATATGACCAAATTGCAGAAGATACCTCAGATTTCTTGCAGGATCAGAGCATTATCAATTCTCAGCATTGCCCTTTGGCTTATCTACTGCGCCCAGAGTATTCACTAAATGCCTGGCATCAGTAATTGCTCATTGCAGGCTTCAGGGAATTCAAATTTATCCTTACCTGGACGACTGCCTGTTACAAGCGGACAACAAAAACAAATTAACAAAAGATTTGGAAAGGGTCATTCATCTACTACAAGCCCTGGGATACACAGTCAATATAAAAAAGTCAAGGCTGATACCATCCCAAAGGATAACCTTCTTGGGTGCAGATTTGGACACATCAAAACAAATGGCATTGCTGACAGTAGAAAAACAGGAGCAACTCCCTTTCTACTTCATGGCATTAACAAAGCAGAACCAGCTAACAGCAAGAAAGGTCCTGCAAGCTCTCGGTTACATGGCATCCTGCATAATATTGATTCCACATGCCAGTCTACATATGAGGAAGTTACAGTGGTACCTAAGGAATTTATGGTCTCAGCACAAGCACAGCCTAGAAACCCAGATTCCAATAATTCCATGCCTGAAACAAGAATTCCAATGGTGGGCTCAGGCCTGTCAATCAAACAAGGGACTGCCCTTCCACAGCACTCAACCAAGCCAGACCATCACAACAGGCGCCTCAGACCTCGGTTGGGGGGCGCACATGCTGGACAAGTGCATACAAGGCTTATGGACTCAAGACCAGCTGCACCTACACATAAATCAAAAGGAAATGCTGGCAGTAAAACTGGCAATTCAGGCATACAGACCATTTCTTCGACAGGGTCAACTGCGGATAAGGACGGACAACACCACAGTTATGTGGTACATCAACAAACAGGGAGGCACACATTCGTACCCTCTATGCCGGATGGCAATGGACCTCTGGAATGTGGCACTGAGCTTCAACATTCAGCTTCAAGCAATTTTTGTGCCAGGAAAAGAAAATATACTAGCAGACATCCTAAGCAGAACTACCACGGATGCCCACGAATGGCTGCTGCATCCGGACATCTTCAAAACCATTACAGGGAAATGGGGACTACCAGAAATAGACTTATTCGCATCCCCACACAATCACCAACTGAAAAAATTCTGCACAAGGACGTACCACCCACTTGCTTGGAAAGTGGACTCCCTGTCTTATAGTTGGAAAAACCTGACAGCATATGCATTCCCACCTCTTCCTTTGATGCACAAGGTGCTATTGAAGATCAAAGAAGACCGTCCAAGGATCATCCTGATAGCTCCAGTTTGGCCAAGGCAACATTGGTACCCATTACTGAGGAGCATGTCTCAGGAACAAATATGGCCTCTGCCCCTAGTTCCCTTGCTGTTAACACAGAACAACTTCAAAACCCTGCATCCAAACCTGAAAACACTGCAGCTGGCTGCCTGGAACATTGCATAAGACCAAATAACCCAGATTTATCTCAAAGGGTTAAAGGCATTATCTTGGAGGCTCGCAGACCCTCAACAAGAAAAAATTATTCAGCAAAATGGAAAAGATATCTCTTTTGGAGTACTGCAAAAGGAGAGAATGTGTCACTGGTAAACATAGCTAACATCCTGGAATACTTGGCAGAGCTCTTCCACAACGGCCTGTCCTATTCTTCCATTAAGATTCATGCATCAGCTATTTCAGCAGAATACAACTTGGATCCTCCAGTCTTCTCGCATCCTCTGCTCAGGCAGTTTCTGAGAGGGATTAAAAATGTAAAGCCACCTAGGAAGCCACCATTGCCAGCATGGGACTTGAACTTGGTGCTAGAAAAGTTGACACTCCCTCCTTTCGAGCCAGCAGCAACAGCAGAATTACAGTACTTATCATGGAAAACTGCTTTCCTGCTTGCAATCACTTCAGCAAGAAGGGTATCTGAGCTACAGGCATTAATGGCAGTACAGCACTTCCTGATCTTCCATCAAGATAGAGTATCCATGAGAACTAATCCTACTTTTATGCCAAAGGTGGTCTCCAGGGTATCTTTAAATCAAGCTATCCACCTACCTACATTCTTCCCCAACCCACAGAACAGGGGAGAAAGACTGTTGCATACCTTGGATGTACATAGACAATTACGCTACTACCTGGACAGGACCAAGAGCAATAGAAAGACTGACCAGCTACTGGTAGCATATGCGACAGGAATGGAAGGAAAAGCAATTTCAAAACAGACAATCTCTAAGTGGATAGGAAATTGCATTAGATTTTGTTACTCCTACCATGGGAAGAAAACTCCAGAAAACATCAGGCCTCACTCTACAAGGGCTACAGCCACTACCACAGCTTTCTTACGAGGAGTGGCTACCAAAGACATTTTAGAGGCTGCTACTTGGAGCTCCGTGCATACATTTGCCAAGCATTATAATTTACCTTTATACTCCAGATCCCGAGCAGGTTTTGCCACTGCTGTTTTGCAAGGGATCTTAACTACACCATAATCTAATTTCTCCTCCTCCCCAGTTTGGCTATGGTATTCTACCCATTTGTAAGGACTGCAGATGCATCCTTGAAGGACATAGTACAGTTTTGTACCTACCATAAATGTAGATGTCCGATAGGCATGCATCTGCAGTCAGGATTACCCACCCTCCTTCCCTCTGTGGTACTCCTAGGGTATTTGCCCATCTTGTAGCTAGCTGGGGGAATCTATTATGGTGTATTTGTTTGTATATATGTGCATGCATGCTTATTTTTTGTTTGCTCTCTACTATTTGGAACCATTTGCATTTATCCAAATTTAGCCTTCCTAGAGGGCACCTGGCATCTGGGGCAAGAAACACTGAGGAAAATGGCGTCGGCTGATGCCTTTATACCCGAAGAACTGCCGCTATGATGTCGGGTGAAGTGCGACACCAGCCGAGGCCAGACCCAGACTTTGGAATCCGGCCGACCGAAGGGCTGCCTGACGACAGGACAACCCATTTGTAAGGACTGCAGATGCATGCCTATCGGACATCTACATTTATGGTAGGTACAAAACTGTACTTTCCTTCCTGGGGGAATGTAGACCGAGACAATGTTTACATTTTGTTTTTATTCAACATTTTGTGAGTCAAGTGTCACAATGTATTTTCCCACTTAGCCTTCCTAACATTTTTGGGCCATTTTTTAATAATAAGCATTTTAGTAAACTATGCCCCCAAAATTAATATTTTTCTATTGTAATGTTATCTTAGGGTAATGTGCGGTACATCCATAACTTTAATGGGGCACCTTTACCCTTTTGCAGGAGTGTGACCGTTAGTCTATTGACACAAAACACATTTTCTATGCACTGGCATCCATTGAGGAAAAGCAGGGAACTCATGTTCAGTGCTAACATATGGAAACTGCGTTCTTTAGATATATATTTTTAACTGGAGATGAAGCGGAAAATGTTCTTTCATTGTTAGGCAGTTTATGCATTACATTTTTGTTGTGAAGGTAAGTGTACAGTCACTGGCAAATCCCTTTAAGGAGGGTTGTGCAAACTGTTTTGCAGAATCACAGCAGTACACACATGCTTCTGTCAAATGTGAGCCTGATGTTTTACTTTTGAAGTGGATTTATGCCAAAATCTGTATGCAGTTCAACATGTTACCTCATCAGACATGTAAACTGTATGTTTTAAGTAGAAGTGCACTAAGCTGAAAGTTAAGACATTTTCATCACAACATACTCTGTGTCAGTTCAGCCTAACTTTGTGCGCTGGTTTGTGTGAGTAGGTTTTAATTCACATGCAAACACATGAAGATTTGTATGCACGCACACACTAAGAATGCAGATGCTTTAGTGTATAGTGAGGGCTGGGCTGCTGCAGAGTTACCTCATGCCCACAGATCACCTTGTTTGAGATGCTTGTTGCCAAATCAAATATTGACATTTGGCCAGCCAGTAAAAAGCTTTAGTATCGCAGATGATTTTTGCTATTTTAATTATGGAATGTTGGAGTAAGACACACACTGGCACTTGGTGCATTGTGTTAAGGCTATGAGCTGTTGCTGATAGGTTGATTTCTGTTGGCTAGGGTTTGATTCCCTCAGCCTCCATTTCCCTGCTGTTTGACTCTGAGCAAGGCACTTAACCACTCAGTGCCGTGGGGCAATTGAAATTGGACTAGGCACCTTAGTGGCCCTCTTGGACCACGTGCCTAGTAAATACATGTGAACCTGTAAACGTTTGTAGCATTTGCTATAACATTGTTGACTTGCTTTGGTGATTGACTGGAGTGATACAATAGGGATTAGAGAGAGAATTATACGTACCATGCAAAACCCTGGTATGAAAATTGACAGTTAATGGTTTGCTTGGATCAAGGGCTGTGTAGGATTTCATTTATGCTTGTTTCATCTTTTTGTAGTATGCCTGATGCTGAAAATTTTCATTTGGTACTTAACATGGTAATCTACACCATGCTGAGTGAATTTGTGTATTGTTTACACATTTCATGCAGCATCAAGTATTATTGCGAGAAGCATTTGCAAATTAGACTCCTACAGCCATTGAGAGTGGCAAGCTTGTATCCCTCACAATTTTTATTCAATGGTTCTGGCAGTGATCTCTTGTTCTGTGCTTCCTGACATATTGTTGCACTTCATAAGTGCAGTGAACATTTAGCATTGCCAAGTGATAATTTCCTTTGTGTTGTTATTTTTGTTACCGATTTTTGGCAGTGTTGCTTTAAATTCATTGCTCCCTCCCTCTCCATCAGCTGTAATTGCAACAGGTGGATGATGACATTAATCTTTCCCACCTGGAAGCACTTTCTTGTCATGTGAACTTCATGTTTCCAACTCCTGAGTCATTTTCTGGAGCTCAGAAAAATATCCTTCCTGTAAATTAATTTTAGAAACTAGATGCTGACTCAAAGCTTTGTTTAGTCCATTTGTTTTATTTTCTTTAGGTAACGGAAAGGTTAGTAGCTGTACAGCAGCAGAAGGAAGTTTCACTGCTCTGACTGGACTTCTAGAAGTTGAACCTTTGCACTTCACCTGCGTTTCAACAAGCGATGGCACCAGGGTAGAAAGGGATGATGCAAGTATGTTTACCGGTATATATTTATTTTTTTACTTATATATTTATAATTGGTATATTGTTATTTTATTATATGCATTGTGTTATATGGGTTTTAAGTATGGAAATGAAAACATTTTCACCCTTGGAACGTGTGCTGTAGGTCAGTTTAATGTCATGAAGCAGAATTTGTTCTTCCTGTATAATTTTTCTTCTGCATTTTTTCAGGGGATTAAATTATCTGTACTTTTCTCAGTATATAACTTGGAGATGCATCTGTGGTAGAAAGGCCACATGCTTTTTTTTCCAGTTGCTTCCTTTTCACTTCCTTTTTCAAAGGAGCCCATCTTCCTCAAATTGTATCATTAGTCATTTTTTCAGTGCTTTTTTTGTTTTAAAAAATATATATTTTAGTGTATTGTCCTCAAAGTAAATAGATGCATATTAAAGACCCTCAATGTGGTTGGATGTGTGGCACAGAAAGATGTAGCTCATACTTATCTGGATTTGACTAGCAAACTTGCTATATTTTAATTTATGATAAGTGGTTTTACTCTCTATCTTTTACAAACTTTATTGTTATCCTTCCTTCTTATTACACTTGGTGTTCTTTCTTACCATAGATGGTATTGTTAGTCTGTATTTTTTTCTTTCTTTTACCCCTTTTATGTAATTCTCAATACCATTATTGGTATCTTTCTTTCTCTCTTTTTATTTAATTTCTTGATGTTTTGTGCAGGATGTCTTAAAAAGGTTCTTCGGGATTTAAGAAGTGCCAAAAGTGTGGGCACAAATTGTCCTTATCTGATGCTTACACTGTGTGTGTATTGTTTAGGCCCGAACCACCTTCACGTTGATTGTGCCATTTGTAAAAATTTTAATCCACTTGCTATTGAGGACAGAAAAAATAAGCTGATAATGAAGTTTACTTCCTAGTTCCTTCTCAGACACTATTGTTTGGGCTGAATCCTTCAAACAAAAATCAAAGGAGGCTTCCATCAAGTCTCCTAAACCTTCTTGATCATTGACTCCGTCTTCCTTGGAGCTGCCAAAAAAAACATAAATTAGATCCAGCGTTCATTGCAGTCCGACCACCATCGGATCCAACAAAATCCTCCTCAGGTCCAAGCACTTCAGATCCAAGAGTATTACCTAGAACCAGATACTCACCAAGTTAAGATCCGGTACCTTCTCCCTTTTTGGAACAAAGGCAGTCTAAGTCCTCTTCCCTAGCTTCCTCATGTTCTTCCAGGAGTTTGACCGAAGCTGATGTGCATAGAATGATTCCTCTTGGTGCAAATACAGATGAGAGTTCCGATCAGGAAGCCTGTCGTTTTACCACTCCACCAATTTTAGCTCCTTCTCTGATCCGACTGTTCGTTTCAAAGCCCCTGGATCCGAGCCTTTTGGATCCATCTGGTTCACATCTAAAGCTATCCTTATCTTCGGATCTGAAGCTATCTCTGAGTGCATGGGCTCAGATGTTCTTGGAACTGGATGACTTTTGGAACTGAAGTGCCCCTGTCTGATCCAAGCCATTGGAGTCAACTCTAAGGTTTTCAAAGGCATCTCTGCCCCTTGGACCCTCTGCATTGGACAGCTCGACTCTGACTTCTGCCTCTGGTAGATTGCTTTCAGGGCAGAGGGAACAGATGGGCCAGAAACATGGCTTCTTGACTATATTGTTTTCCTTCTACCTGGAGCGATCTGCCTTTGAGGTTGTGAAGAGGGTATTCTCTGCTGTGGCAGGACAGATGGATCCTATCCCATTCAGATCTTCCGTCCGGATCCCAGATGTCTCTGTGCCTTGAGGCACATCATTCTACTCCACAGGGACAGCCAGTTCAGTCTCCAGACTGTCCATCAGGGTTTTAAGATGTCTTCTGATATTTCACCGGAGCATCCCACTGAGGAGTTTCCTAGAAAGTGGAAGTGCAAAAGAGGAGGCACTTGGACTCCCCTCAGGAGTCAGTCACCAAAGATACCAATTTTGATGAAGAAGGTTCCCTAAGATCATCACCTGAAGACATGTCATTTGGAGACATTCTTGAGATTCTTAAGCAGAGGGGTGGTTGGTCCTTCGATAACTTTTCCCCAGAGGAATCTGTATTCCTGGAAGCCTTTGGAGCTGGCCCGTCTAACTCCTGGGTTACTCCGCTCAGTAATGAGCTCATTGACATGAGCTCTAAGCAGGAGTGGAAGGAGCCTGACTCAGTTGAGATAATCCCCAAAAGACCAGATTGGACTGTGACTCCATCTGTAGGTAGGGAATACCGAAACAAGGGAGTTCCTGTAGATGCTATAGTCATGGTGATGGCCCCAAAGAAGGAATGTCCTGCGCAAAGTTCCTCTGTCCATCTCCCTAACAGGGAGTCTAGGGTGTTGAACAGATTTGAGAAGCGTTTATATTCTTCAGCGACTTTTGCCTTTAGGATGCCAAATTGTCTGGTACACTTTGAGTCAACAAAGGGATTTGATAAAGGAACTGGTAAAATCCCTTTCAGGGACTATTACCACAGAGACTCCGACTTCTGTGGCCCCTCAGTTGGCTACCCTACAGGCTGTTTATAATTCTTCCATGAGTCTTATGTCACACACAGATGAAGGTGCCTCAAGGTTAGTGGGTTCAGGCATTTCCATTAAGAGGCATGCATGGATCTGCTTGTGTGATTTTTCCAGAGTCCTTCAAGTCCTCGTTCATCATTGCACCCTTTGACGACAGTTTGTTCTTTGTTCCTAAAGTTAAAGACACACACTCCAAGTGTGAAAAAGAGGGAAAAACCCTCTCTGCAGTAGGCATACATTTTTCAACTCCTCAAAGATCCTTCTCTAGTAATTGAGGAGGTCTAAAAATGTGGTTCAAGAAGTCCCAGGGTCTTTTCCAAGATCCACTGGGTGATAGCTCCCCCAGGGGCAGAGAGTGGAGCTGAAATGGACAGTGTCACCCACGAGACAAAGGAGGCCCGCAGAACCGTGGATCTAGAGATGTCTTCTCTGGTAGACCCTACCAGTGCTCATGAAAGTGGCCCGATTGTCCACCTCTGGAGGCAGTCAGGGGTCATTTATCCCTGCAGTAGACAGTCTGGCTATATATAACAAAAGATACATGGGTCCAGTGGTTATATAATTCCCTTTTCCGTACCACCTCCACCTGTATGCAAAATTTCCGTTGT
The DNA here is from genome assembly GCF_019279795.1 of Protopterus annectens. Lineage (NCBI taxonomy): Eukaryota > Metazoa > Chordata > Ceratodontiformes > Protopteridae > Protopterus > Protopterus annectens. The sequence continues at coordinate 690,918,674 of NC_056727.1, forward strand.
TCCACCCAGTCAGAGGAAAGCAGCAACACTAGAAACACAAAAGCTGCTAGAAAAAGAGTGATCCAAGAAGTCCCACCTGACCAGATAGAATCCGGAATTTACTCTCAATGCTTTTTAGTGTCAAAGAAAACAAGGGACTGGAGATCAATTTTGGATCTCAGTGAACTGAACAGAGCAGTTCAACACACAAAGTGGATGTCCTCGATAGACCTTCAGGATGAGTACTATCACATAAAAATGAATAGACAGTCTAGATGAATCCAATATGGAGGCAGTCACTACCAGTTCAGAGCACTGCCCTTTGTCTTCACCATAGCTCCAGGGTGTTCACCAGATGCATGGCAGTGGTAGCAGCTCACTTGACACTGCAGGGATTCTGAGTATTCCCATAGTTAGATGACTGGCTAATTACTGCCCCGACCAGGCATCTTCTAATAAGAGCAAGAGATCAGGCGTTTCAGACCTGCTCCATTCTGGGTATAACCATAAATTACAAGTCTCAGTTACAGCCGTCTCAAATATTTAAATTCATAGGAGCAGTTTTCAACACGGTTTCATTGACAGCTTCTCTTCCTCTCTCAAGAGTACAGACTGTCAGATTCCAGGTCAGAAAAAATAATTCACAGTACCACGATTTCAGCACGTTTGATTCTTTAGGCTTTGGGGTCAATGTCAGTGGCTATAATTTTAGTTTGTTTAACAAGATTTCATATGTAAATTCTTCAAAGAACATTAGAAACACAGTGGTCATTTGGTCAATTCTTTATCAACACAGCAGCCCAAATAAGAATCACTCAGGCATGCAAGAGATACCTTGGGTGGTGAATTCAATCAGATCAAGTTTTACAAGGCTGCCCTTTATTTTCCCTCAGCCCAAGGCTGTAATGACCATGAATGCTTCCCAGATTGGATGGTGGGAGGGCACTTCTGAGGAAGACTGTCCAAGGCACTTGGTCCCCCAAAGAGGCCAATACACGCATCAGTGTCCTGGTAATGAGAGAAGTGCTCTTAGTGTTACAGGCCTTTCAAGACTCTCTCCCTTTCAGGACAGTCGTGATACAGACAAGACAGCATGTCAGTAGTCTGGTGAGGGGAAATTTAAAGTTATGTACTTACCATAACTAGGTATTTGTGTTGTCCATTTTCATTCTTCCTCACTGATGGGTCTCAGATCCAACATCAGATCAGACTCGGCTGCTTTTTTCAGACTTAGGCTCCGAGTCTCAAACTCCACTTTCTTCCCATAACGCACCACACCGTTTCTAACTCCCCAGATTGAGTTTGCTAGCCTATAGCTCAGTAGGTTGTAGTAATAGTACAGATAATAGAAAAGAATTGAGGCTCAAACCCAGAACCTAAGGGTTCTGAATTTCCTCCAAGAACTTCTTAAAGATGCAAAGCTGGGGGTGACTGGAAGGGACCTGAAGAAGATTGAAAATGGATAACACAGATAACTAGTTATGGTAAGTACATAACTTTAAAATTTAATGTTGTCCTTTTCATTCTTCCTTACCGATGGGTCAGAGTCCCCAGCTACATAACTCCTGGGTGGCCCTCAAGGATGGATGTGCCAGAGCACGGTAGAGCCAAAGGATGCCCTGCTCCTAGAAACAATATCCAGTTTATACTGAGAGAGACAAAGAGGTGAGTCTTTGACCAAGTGGCTGCAGCACAAATCTCATCAGTTGAGGCCCTGGAAGAGAAGGCAGATGTTGTAGCCATAGATCTGGTGGACTGAGCCTTGGGTAGTCGAGGTAATTATGAATAAATGATGGAAATACACCACACAATCCTTTTGGCTAAAATAATCATTGAAACTGCCTGACCTGAATGGTTTGCTGAGAAAGGTACAGTTAGCTGATTAGACTTCATACACTTTTTAGTCCTGTGGGGATAAAAATGTAATTACCTGTGAACATCTCGAAGATGTAAAATATATTCTCCTTTGTTTGAAAAATTGGGGAGAAAACTGGTAACTGAATTGATTGGTTAATGTTAGATTCAGTGGCTACCTTGGGCATACAATGCCTTGGCTATGAAGCCACTTGTGTAGTTGTATTCAACTATGTCCCTATGAATTCTAGGCTTTGCACAGGAATCAAGTTTGATTTTGCCAAATTTATCATGATGACCAAGATGTTTGAAGATCTTTACTAGATAGTACCTGGACTGAAGCAGTCAATGCCTTGTTGATGCAGTGAGGATCCAGTCATCTAGATAGGAAAGCACCTGGAATATTTTTAGCCTCTGGTGAGCCACTACCACTGCCAAGCATTTGGTAAACACCGGGGGGCTTTGGTGAGTCCAAAGGACAGTTCTCTGAACTGGTAGTGATTGACTCCCAGCTGAAAGCGCAAGTGCTTTTTGGAGATCCTGTCTATTTTGATATGATAGTAACTGTCCTGAAGATCACAGAGCACATCCAGTCGTCCTTGCACAAAAATGGCAGAATGGATTGAACCATAACCATTCAGAACTTTGACTTCTTGATGAACTGATTCAGATTGCTGATGTCTAATGTAGGTCTCAGGTCCTCTGTTTTTTTTGGGCACTAAAAAGAAGCGAGAATAAGTTCCAAATACTCTCTGTTTGTTTGGGACCTCTTGGATGACTCTCTTTTGTAGAAGTTTTTGGACTTCTTGAATAGGGTACTCCCTCTAAATGGGTGGCATGTCAGGGTATTTCCTCTTGGGGCCTGGAGGAAGAAGGGAAAAGGGAGTGCAATAACCTTTGGATATAATGTTTAGCATCCACGTGTGTGTTTGTCTAAGCATCTAGGTGCAAGGATAGATGACACTGACTCCCTCCAGAGCTGAACAGTCGGGCAGGGCTTCAGGAGCACTGATAGGGTCCGTCAGGAAAGGGCACCCTGAAACCCTGATTTTACAGGCCCCCGTCTGCCTCTATGATGGCATCTGCCATTAAAACCTCCTCCTGCGCGTCTGGAGGAGTTGTCCTCACATGGATCCTGGAAAGATCCTTGAGACTTTTTGAACCAGGTTTTTTTCCCTTCTCACTGATTCCTTGAGAAGGTCCTCTGAGGGGTAGAAAACTTGATCCCCTCAGCAGACAAGGTCTTCCCTTCTTGCTCGCTGTGAGTTAGTGTGTCTTTCACTGACGGTCCAAAGAAAGAGAACCGTCAAAGGGGGCATCTATGAAAGACACCTTAAAGAGCTACACAAAGTCACAAAGCTGCATCGAGACCTGTCGCCTAATAGTTATGCCTGCACCAACTGCTCGTGAGCTGCCTTCTGTTGTGTGCAAAGTCAACCTCATCAAGGAATTTTCAAGGGAGGAAAGAATAACCACTTTGGGAGAAATCTTCAAGTTCTCCTCTGACATTGTCTCCACAAGAGAGTCAAATCCTTGACCAGATCTCTACAAACTGATGAAGTGTACCAGATAGTCCAGTGACCTCAGAGTGAAAGTAGCTGAGGTGTAAATGTACTTTCCATGTCTGTCCATCACTCTAGACTCCTTGTTTGGTGGAGGGACAGTGGAGCTTTGTCGGCTAGCTGCTCCTTTGTGGCTGCTGCAGTACCACTATCATCTACCGGAACACCTTTGGTCCCTTGTGGACTATCAGAAGGTGGGTTGAGAATCCTATCAGGATGCTTAGGGATAGGCTCGACCCTGTCTGGTTCCTTCCAGGCCAGGCGGGAGACTAAATCTGTTAGGCCATCTGCTGGGGGAGACGCTCAGGACGTAGATGGGCCCACCCCGAAAGCCTCCAGGAACGCAGATTTCTCAGGAGGAGGAGGAGGTTGGGAGGACCAAGCCACCTTTTTGCCTAAGGAGTTCCAGGATGTCTCCAAAGGAGATCTCGTCAAGTGGTGATTGGGAGGGATCCTTCTCCCTCATCAAAGTCCGTGTCCTCTGTGAGAGACTCCATAGGGAAGTCTGTGTGCCTCCTTTTACACTTCTTCCGAGGACCTCCACAATTGTCTGTTCCGGAGAGGTATCAGAAGAAGAGCGGCTCTTGGGGTAAGTGGTCTACAGACTCCTCGGGGCAGGCTTACCTATGGCAAGCATGATAGGATACTGCTCAAATCCAATGAAGGACAGGACAGACCCTGGCAGTGAGGAGACAGTTTCTCTAATCCTGGAGAAAGCCCTTTCTGTAACCCAGAAGGTTGATAGACCTGAGGAAACAGTCTCTCTCTCCCCCTCTTCCTTGGAGCCGAAGTTACCAAAGGAGATCAGAGCAGAGCCAGCTACGGATTCAAAGCCTCCTGACAGAACCGGATTTGAGCTGTCAAGGGCCAAAGCTCCAAGGGGAAGCAATGGATCTGACAAAGTTGGAGCAGAAAGCAACCCCCCAGAGTCAGCGCAAACGTCTCTGATCTGGGACCCGCACTGATCCGACAAGAGGGGAATAGAGCTGGTCAGGGATGTAGTCAGAGTTGAGGAAAGGAGCTTCCTCAGATCCGACCTAGACTGTTTCTCATGAAACCAGGGTCCTGGGTTTCCAAACCAAGGGATGGATCGGAAATGGAGCACGCATGGATCCTAAATGGGACAGAGATGGCAAGACCCCCATCTGTATGTGCGCCTTAAGAACTTGCACATCATTCTGTCCATATATTGGCCTCAGTGAGACTTGGGAAGACCTGGAGGAGGATGCTGAGGAAACATGCCTGGATTTGGTTGGCATCTAAAAGACTTTCATAGGAAGGGCTAGAAAGACTGGTTCTGTTTGGAAGGCTGGTAGAGGAGTCCTAATAGGTAGGATCCAAAGTTTTTGGATCTGAAGATGATGTCTCTGAAGTTAGGAGAACCAGTAACAAGGGTTGGTTCTTGATCAGAGGTCCTAGGATCCGAGATGGACTTTGATTCACCTGGGGCTGAAGCAGTAGGATCCAGTGAGGGCTTTGTAACACTAGGATCCACAGCAGACAGATCCGAGGATTCTTTTGGATCCAGCACTTTTCTGGTTGCACTCAGATCCAGGGTGGTTGGATCTTTTCTGGCTTGGGTCCAAAGTCTCCCTTGAAGAAACTAAAAAGGCTGTTTTGGAGCTGGCAAAATTAGAGGGGGTTTGAGCCCTTGAGAAGAGGATGCAGACAAAAGGCCTTTCAATATTAATTTATTTTGGCAATTGGCCAAGGCCCATGGGTTAAAGGCTGCACACACCAGGCAAGTCAGAGTCCAAATGCCATGGTCCTAAGCATAGACGCACTTCTTGTGGGCATCCAAGTCTGGGATCTCCTGCCCACAAGAAGTGCAGTGTTTAAAGCCTGTAGGTTTCTTGGCCATTACTAAAGGCTGGAAGCCTAAGAGAAGAAACAAAACAACAGCGACAACAGTAATAATAAGCACAATAAGAGAACAGCTCTAAGATACTATAAAATGTATCTATATATATATATATATATATATATATATATATATATATGTATATATATTTATATATATAATATATATTCATACAGTTGTATGTGTAGGCTAATGAAAACAGTGACATTTTTTTTCAAAAACTTATCTCCCAACAATGAACAGTCCTGAGACTCTGGAACCAAGTCTGTACGCAAAGGGCGGCAAACGAGTCTGGGGAGATAAAGAATGTGTAGTGCATTATGGCAAGAGGGAGGAGCTTGAAACTTGGAGCCTAAGTCTGGAAAAAGTGGCCGAGTCAGATCCGATGCCGGATCAGAGACCTATTAGTGAGGAAGAATGAAAAGGACATCATCAGATCCAGGTCTTTCCCCTTGTGTTGAGAAGCACTCAGAGTATGGGAGTAGGCGATCTCTTCCAACCACTTTCTGATAGCAGTGCACATTCCAAAGAAGTCCAACATGATAGCAGACAAATTGAGCAGGTCCATTCTACTACCTCATGATGTTTATCGTGCATACAGCTGCAGTCATAACAGATGGGTTCTCCTGCCATCAGGCGTGTCCTCGGTCGGCCGAATTCCAAAGTCTAGGTCCGGCGTCGGTTGTCGTCGCTTCTTCCCTGACGTCAGTGCGACAGGGGTATAAAAGAACCAGCCGACGCCATTTTCTTCAGTCTTTCTTGCCGCGCGGTGCCCGAAGCAGAAGCAGTTCGCAAGTGCCGGTCAGCCAGCTCCTGAGATTATGAAAAATTTGGAACCGAAGTCTTCTTAAAAGCGAAGTACCCCGTTGGGGAAACTTTTTCTTGCCTCAGACCGATGTCAGACAAAGTTAATAATTGTATTTCTTTTGGGAAGCAAATACCGCATAAGGATTTCCATTCCCTCTGTATACCTTGTTTAGGCCCAGACCACGACGTCTCGGTCTGTCGCTTTTGTGCTACATTCAACAAACGCACTATTAAGCGTCGGGCGGAGTTCGCCCAGCATTATTTTGGGAAAGCATTTAACTATACTATGTCGTCGGATACTCCGACTCCGGTTTTGTCTAAAAAACGCAAAGACATGTCTAGACTGCAATGCCAATTTTTTGAGAATAGTGCCAGCTTTCCTCCTAAGGGGCTGCCATTTGAGACCTGGTTGGCATGCAAAGGGGAAAGTCATTGGTTTTGCTTTCTGAAAGATTGCGAGTTGTCCTCACCACCTCTTTGTGTAGGAGCTTGCCATTGTCTGCCTCTGTACGAGCCTTGTGTTTGTCCTCTGCCCCTCGGGCGCCTGTATCTGCCTCTTTGGGGTCTGTCTGTGGCAGGAAAGGACCAGTTTTTGGAAGGCCAATTTCTACTAAAACGTGGGGGTTGAACTTGCAGAAATTCTTTCACAGTTTGCATTGATTTAGCCTTTTCCTCCATTTTCCATAATACTTCCTCAGCATTTGCCCCAAATAGTACATCCTTTTAAAGAGGGGCGTCTAGTAATTTAGCTTTGACATGATCAGGCAAGGCTTGTTCCTTGAGCCAGGCATGCCTACGTATGACTGAGCCTGTAACAGCAACTCTACATGAGGCCTCTAGAGCATCAAAAACACATTGTAAGGTACGTTTACCCACTTGTTCTGCACTATGCATCAAATCCTGCAACTCCTTCATGTCTGGTTGTTCAGGTTGTGACATTTTACTTTTCAATTGAGATAACAGAAACTGTTGGTATTTTAGCATATGAAACTGACAGTTTAAGGCCCTCATGGATAAGGTAGCCGAGGTATATACCTTTTTTCCCCACCTTTCCAAGGATCTGGAATCTCTCTCGGAAGGCAATGGGTTTTTGGCAGTGGAGGCCTTAACTCCCTTGGGCCCCTGTGAGATGGTTTCTAGGTCAGCAGCATGGCTTTTTTATAGAAACTGGTGTGAGTCAGGAACCCTGTAGTACCTGTCAGGCTTAACTTGAGCTGGAGGAAGAGAGTCCGGGTTAAGGCAGGCCTCCGAGTAAACATCATCTAGGATGTCCAGGAGAGGAGGTATAGCCAGAGGCCTGTGCTGGGGTAACAAAAGAAATTCCCTGAGCCTTTTCTTGGAATCTGAATAATCCTGGCCTTCCCAGTGGAAGTGTTCCCTTAAGATATGCAGAGTTTCACCAAATGAGTAATCCTCAGGGGGGGATACAGAAGGAATAGATTGCTCTGCATTAGAGTCTTCAAAAGGGGAATAAGACTGTTCCTGATAATCAGAGTGCTCTGAAATAATGGAGCCCTGATCAGAAGAGGGGGAATCTTCCTCCACTCTGGGTCTTTTGTCCGGAGGTGGCTGAGAACCTCTGATTAGAGTAATTAAATCCTCAGCCATTTTAAGCATCTGTTTCTTAGGCATGGGGCCTGGAGATGGGCCCTGTGTAGCTGGTCTCTTAGGGTGCATGGTAGCTTTAGACTTGGTGAAAGCCTTGATGGAGAAAGAAGAGGAAGGTCTGAAGACACCTTGAGTGGAGGTGGACCTGTCCACATTCTGTGTTTCAACGCCAAGCGTGGCTTCGGTATCTGTAGTCAGGGTGTGGGCCGAGAAGCCTGCGACCTCGGGTACAGGAGACACCGTCAAAGATGTGTCGTTGGTAATCAGGGGCTGCGTAGGCGCCTCGCTGAGAACCGGACCACGTGTAGTCGGCTTTGGCGTGGTGTCGGTAGAGGCCGCGGACCTCGAGTGTCGGTCCTTGTCTTTGCGTTTTTTAGACAAAACCGGAGTCAGAGTATCCGACGACACAGTATAGTTAAATGCTTTCCCAAAATAATGCTGGGCGAACTCCGCCCGACGCTTAATAGTGCGTTTGTTGAATGTAGCACAAAAGCGACAGACCAAGACGTCGTGGTCTGGGCCTAAACAAGGTATACAGAAGGAATGGAAATCCTTATGCGGTATTTGCTTCCCACAAGAAATACAATTATTAACTTTGTCTGACATCGGTCTGAGGCAAGAAAAAGTTTCCCCAACGGGGTACTTAGCTTTTAAGAAGACTTCGGTTCCAAATTTTTCGTAATCTCAGGAGCTGGCCGACCGGCACTTGCGAACTGCTTCTGCTTCGGGCACCGCGGCAAAAAAGACTGAAGAAAATGGCGTCGGCTGGTTCTTTTATACCCCTGTCGCACTGACGTCAGGGAAGAAACGACGACAACCGACGCCGGACCTAGACTTTGGAATTCGGCTGACTGAGGACCCGCCTGACGGCAGGAGAACCCATCTGTTATGACTGCAGCTGTATTAGCACTCGAACATCTACATTTATGGTAGGTACAAAACTGTACTTTTGGGCTCTCAACGTGAAAGTGACAGAAATGTTTTTCCATCAGTGGGGCCAGCCATGCTGCAGTCTTTTTGGTTGTCGCCTAAACAACAAGTGCAGCAGTGACTTTGCCCTGATCCCCCCACTGCTCTACTCCACAATTGGCCCCCCGTCTCCTTTATGCTTACCCACCAACTGCCCTAATTCCAAAATTTCTGCAGAGAGCTGCCTAGTTGAAGAGCAAACTCATCCTCATTGCACCTTACTGACCTCAGCAGATTTGGTCACCCTTCCTTTGGTGTCATCTTTTTTACCCACCTTGTATTCTGGATCCAGTTCCAGACTACCTGTCTCACCCGACAGGCATGATTCATCCGGTTATCTCAAAGCTCAGGCTAAAAGAGTGGTTTCTCCAATTCCGTTAATAACCAGGCAACAAATGCTCTCTTCCCCTGTCTGTCTTATACTTTTATTTTCCCATGAGGCTCTTACAAGAAAGCTTTGTAGGAGTAAATAGAAAAGGTTTTTTTTTTGGGGCACATCAGAAACGCATTGACCCCTTCTCAGCTCCCACAGCAGTTTCCAACTTTCATATTGGGTTTGAAAATTCTTCCTTGGCTTCATCTAAGCTTTGTCAGACTTTCTTGAGAGAGAGAGACTCCAGCTGGCACATCCTTGTCTGTTCCACCATGGGATTTAAATCTGGTACTGCATGCCATTATTCATTCCCCCTTCTGAACCAGCAGCAAAATGCAATCTTAAATTTTGACCTAGAAAACTATTTTTGCAGTGGCCATTACCTTTAGAAGAATTTCAGAACTTCAAGCACTGTCCTCTAAACCTCCCTACTTGATTTTTCATAAGGATAGAGTATCATTAGGTACCAACCCTTCTTTCCTTCCCCTGCCATTCTTCTGTCCTAGATTTATGAACAAAGGTGAATATATGTTGCATTTATTGGACGTCTGCAAACAATCTTGTTTTTACTTGCATAGAACAAAGGAAATTATTAAGACCGATCAATTATTGTTGTCCTTTGCAGATTCTAAACTGGGAAAGTTAGTTGCGAAGGTAACTTTAGCCTGATGGCTGATGGATTGCATATCATTTGTCTACAATATATTGGGTCTGTCCTTACCAATACCATTACGAGCCATTCAGCTAGGTTCATGGAAACTTCTTCAATGCTCCTATCTAGGGCTTCCATGGACGACGTGTGCAGCTGAAAATTGGGCTAATCCTCGTACCTTTATTACTCATTACAGACTAGATCTGGTCTCTAGGGGAAGAGTAGCCTTTGACTCAGCTGTGCTCAGGATTATCCTTCCTTAGAGTCCACTCCGGAAATTTGGGTAGCTGGAGACAGTTGAGGATAGCATAAAAATTGACAACATCAGATGAAGAAGTTACGTGCTCACCATGAAGTTCCATCTGTGTTCACCATTTTCATTCTTTCTCAACTCCCTTCCCACCAACCCTTTTCACAATTGATTTCTGGAAAAACAAGAGTTTATAAGGACACCATTGTCCGTCATGTTGAGCTCCAGATATGTTTTTTTCTGTTAGTAATTTTATAGTCGTACTTATTACTTTATGTCAAACAGCAAATGAGATCTGAAGTATGTTAGTGTTTGGTGCGTTATGGGTAAGGTGCTCAGGTTTTTTGGTGGCCACGAGCTAAAAGTAATGGCCGAGATGGATCCAAACCCAACAGTTGAGGAAGAATGAAAATGGGCAACACAGATATAATGTTATGGTGAGTACATAACTTCTTCTTTTTTTTTTTTTTTTTTTTGTATGCAGGAAGGAGATTTTACTTCCCCATGTTCCTCCATAACTAGTGCATGTTTTGACTCCAGAGCACAAAGTGTAGTCTTTCTGGCATTGTGCCCTTTTCATCTTGAGAGCAACATTTTAAAGGCTCCAGTCTTTACATCAGTTTATAGCAAAACAAAAAAGGGGGGGGGGGGGCATATTTAGTAATGAGCTGTCAAACAAGTTCGCCAAGGCCTCCATGAACCTTCCACATAAAATGAAGCATTTGGAAAAAAACAGGAAGAGAAGCATTGAGGAACATTGGATGTCCCATTGAATGTCTCTGGCTTCCCTGGGTCTGGCATCTCTCGATGCAGAGAGTTGCTACTGCACCCTCCTACCTTGGAGCTGGTTTCGGATGAGACATGTGGACTGACTGCTACAGCATGTCCTAACTGATCGACTTCTCTGTTTCACCTCCTGAGACCAAAGGCCCTTCATTTTCACTAGCTTGTATTCTTATTTCAAAAGAGGAACGTGAAATCCTCTGGATTTTAGTTCATAAGCAAATTCCTGGATACTGGATTGATATTTTGGTGTCTTGCCCACTAACAGAGGCCTCCAAGACAGCTGTACCTAAAGCTATAAATCAGAAGACACCAAAGACAAAACTGGTGTTTGCCAGCTTGCCTCTGAGTGGATCAGACAAACCTCAATCACCTCTACTTCCAGGGCTTCCACTGATTCACTTGTTAAACTAATGTAAGTCTTTTTGAACTGTGGAATCAGGCAGAGGTGTCCTCTTTCCACTTAGCTTTATATTTAGTCATTTTCAAAGAAAATAAGGAACTCAAAAATTCATAGATCTGATGCTGTCCATCTCATTATTCATCATGGATGGGTCTTGGATCCAAGCCGGCAACTGATGGACAGATCCAGAGCTTAAGCTTCTCCCCCTCCCATAATCCCCTGCTGACCTGTAACCCCCAGAACTCGTTTGCCACTGAAAGCATATGATGTGATCCAGGCTCTCTCTTCCTCATGTGGTAGATAAGTAGCTCATGTTATGTTGTCCCATCTTGCCTTCGTTCTTGCTGGTTGGGTTTGGAGCCGATCCTCAGCTCTGACTCCACCGATTTACTAGAGCTCGAGAGATTTTACTGGCTCAAGGCTACCCCTTATCCCAACATGCCTAGCAGCAGCTACCCAAAGCTTGTTTACTGCTTGCAGCATCGAAATTACTACTACTGGCTCAGGCTAATTACTTTGTGTTTTTTCTGTTTATCGCTACTTTTTCTAATATTTAGTGGTTATATTGACTTGTTAGTGTGTGTTTTATCCCCCGTTAGTCTAATTACCCTTTCTCTGCTTGTTGTGGTGCTATTTGGCTGTTGTTTTTCTCCAGGCCTTGCTTTCCCCTTAGAGCTCGTTTAAGTTAGAGGGTTCTTCCCTTTCCTCACCATTTTTCTGGGATTGCCGTTTAAGTTAGAGGCTCTCCCATTGGGGGAGTCGCCGTTTAAGTTAGAGGCTCTCCCCCTTCTTTCTTCTTCCCTTTAAAAAAATAAAATAAAATAATAAATATATTTATATAAGGTTCTTCCTTTTGTTGTCAGCCTGTTTACTGTCACTTGTGTGCTGTTAGGGATAGTTTCTATTTTTTTTCTGTGAATTTTTTCCTGACTAGAGTTAGTGTCTAAAGAGTCAAAACCCTCTGGGTTTAAAAAATGCGACTCGTGTTGCTAAGAAATGTCCCTTACGGAGGGACACATGAGTTGCGTTTATTGTTTACCTGCAGGATCCTTGTCCATCTGCCACGGTTTCAGTTCCAGAGACCTGCAGAAGAGGAAAAATAAGCTTATTTTACGTGCCTTCCTGAAAAACCCTCAAGATTTCTTGTCTCTGAGTCTTCAGCCAGAAAAAGTGTCCAAGAAACACTCCAAGCCATCGGTTCCAAGTTTGGAACAGACAAAAATCACTGAGAAGCCTTCAGCTCTCAGCATTGGCTCCAATAAAGCTAAGTCGTCGGTGGCTCCATCTATGTCCTCGGAGCCCGTCCGGACCCATAAGAGATCAAGGTCTCCTTCTTTGGAGCTGGTACGCTCCGCTCCACTCCACAATCTCCTCTGCAGCAACCTGGAGCAGGCAGTCACTGGTCCTCTTCACACTCCTCTCAGTCTTCCAGGCTTTCGGATCATGACGTGGAGAGAGTTGTCAACAGGCTCAAGTCACAGGCACTTGCTAAATTACTTTCGAACCCAGCCCATAAGGAATTGGCTTCTTCCGCCCTCCCAGCTTCTCCATTGATTCCTCCTCCGACTCTCTTGAGCTCGGAGCCGGAGTGCATGGAGGTCGTGGTGGTGGAGCCATCAGCTCTAGTTTCTTCTCCCTTATCAGTTCGGATGACTGCTCCGATCTCCTCGATGTCTCAGTCCGAGGGATCTGGTTGCCGTAGTTCACTCGCTGACTCTGAGGGGGAAGTGGCATCGGACCCTTGTCTAACCCCGCTCTCCCTCTCGGAGCTTTGGCGCAGCTGCGCTCGGTTCCTACATCAGCCTCTGATCCGTCATTCCCACTTCGAAGGAGGTCTCTGGGCTCTTCAGAGCCGGCAGCTCCTTCAACTCGGGACCGTGGCACCTTCAAGGTGATGAGCATGCTGTCTCCTGAGACTGCTCCACCCTCAACTCCATTGGCTCCTTCTCCCTCAGTGCCTGTTCCAGCCTTTGTCTCTCCTCCTGCCAAACATAGAGAACCGGTGCCCCAGGATGCCCCACTTGGCGACCCCACTTCTTCGATATCGCCCCCGAACACTTGGAGGAGGTCCCTTGGAAGGAGTGTAAGAGGAAGCATTGACTCCCCTGAGTCTATCACTTCGGATACAGACTTGAATGAGTTGGAAGTGTCCCCACAGTCCCCCTCTGAGGATTTCTCATTTTCAAACATCTTGGAAATCCTTAGACAGAGGGGTGGCTGGAAGTCCCCAGCCCATTCTAGGGATGAGTCTGTCTACCTGGATGCATTTGGTTCCCGACCCTCCACCCCTTGGGTGTCTCTGCCTTTTGACCCACTTTCGTCCGTAGTGAGTCAAAAGGCGTGGAGTGCTCCAGAGACCATGGAGCTAGTTCTGAGGACACCGAGCAAATTTATTACAACTCCAGAAGATAAGTCTTTCTTGATGCCATGGTGGTGGCAGCAGCCACCAAGAAGGAACTTGCGGAAACCTCTTCATCTGTCCATCCACTTAACACAGAGTCTCATACGATGGACAGGTATGGGAAACGTATGTTTTCTTCAGTGACCTTTACTCTCAGGTTGTTGAATTACTTGTCACACTTCACACGACTTCAGAAGGATCTCTTGAAGGAGCTAGGAGATACCCTGCAAGATCCTACAGCTGAGGGAGTTGTGAACAGGACAGCTTCCCAGCTTGCGACCATGACCTCCATGGTTAACTCCTCCTTGAGGCTCATTTCTTATGCGGCAGATGGAGCGAGTAGGGCAGCAGATACCAGAGTAGCTTTATGGAGACACTCCTGGATGTGCCTTTGTCAATTTGTGGAACCTTTTAAGTCTTCATTTACCAACACCCCCTTTGATGGCTCGTCCTTGTTCGAGCATCAGGTAAAAGAGACTCTCACCAGGTGTGAACAGGATGGCAAGATTCTCTCTGCTGTGGGAGTCCATTTTTCCACTCCATCTAGACCCTATCCTAAAGGTCAGAAGAGTGGAAAGATGTGGTTCAGAAAATCCCAGGGATCTTCGCCTGACACACGTGGAGATTTTTCCTCCAGGGGCAGAGGGGGAAACAATGGAAGACGCCACCCTCGTGGCAGAGGGGGTCCGCAACAGCAGGGCAACAGAGATACTTACTGTGCTAGGCCCTTCCAGTACTCCTGAAGGGAGGCCCGGCTGTCCACCTCTGAATGCAGTCAGGGGCAGGCTATCACTGTACCCAGCAGCCTGGCAATCTATCACAAGAGAAACATGGGCACTGTTAATATAATATCCAGGGTTTACAAAATTCTCTTTTCTCAGTTCCCCTCAAAAGACAAATGTTCTATCCCAGATGTTCCACCCAGTCTTCGGGATCATGCAGTCCTAGAGGTTCAAAGATTGCTAGAGAAAAGAGCCATCCAGGAAGTCCCGTCAGACCAAATCAGATCCGGAACTTACTTAAGGTTCTTTTTAGTTCCAAAGAAGACAGGGGACTGGAGACCAATTTTGGATCTCAGCAAGCTAAACTAATCGGTAAAAAAGACAAAGTTCTGGATGGTGACACTGCAGTCCATTCTTCCCTTCTTGGGTCAGGACAATTGGATGTGCTCCATATATCTCCAGGACGTGTGCTACCAAATAAAAATGGACAGGCAATCCAGGAGATTCCTACGCTTCAGGCTGGGAGCCAGTCATTATCAGTTCAGGGCCCTGCCCTTTGATCTCACCACAGCCCCCAGGGTGTTCAAGTGTATGGCAGTGGTCACGGCTCACCTGAGGCATCTAGGTTTCCAGGTGTTTCCATATCTAGACAACTGGCTCCTCACTGCTACCACCGAGCATCAACTGATCAGACCATGGGGACTATACAGTCCAAACCTGTTCCCAGTTAGGCATAACCATAAACTACGAAAAATCTGCCTTGTTGCCTTGTCGGTCTATTACCTTTATAGGAGCCGACTTAGACACGAAGCATGATAGCAAATCTGCCTCAAGACAGGGTGTCAGCCATTCATCAGCAAGTTTCTTTTCTCATAAAGAAGACGAGAGTTCAGGCAAAACAAGGTCTGTAAGTGCTGGGCTTAATGGCTGCAACTATTATGCTAGTTCCTTTACCACGCTTCCACATGCGGATTCTACAGTGGCTTCTTTTCGCTCAGTGGTCTTTCCAGGATTTGCCAATGTCACACATGATGTTGATCACGGAGTCTTGCAAAAAGGACCTTCTGTGGTGGCTTGTCTCTCCCCCCCCCCCCCCCAGGTGACTCTGGGCAGACCCTTTCTAGATCCTCATCCAGTAGCCACAGTGGCCAAAGACGCTTCCCAGATAGGGTGAGGGGACATTATCTGGGACGGACTGTCCAAGGAACGTGGCAACCTCATGAGTACCATTTGCACATCAATGTTTTAGAGATGAGAACGGTGCTTCTGGCGTTTCAAGCACTTCAAGACTCTCTACCTACCGGGACCATTGCAGTCCAGACAGAAAATATGTCACTGGTATGGTACATCAACAAGCAGGGCGGAACCAGCTCTTACCCCCAGGAGGCGTTTTGAGTATGGTAATGGGCAATGTCTTCCCAATGTTCTCTGATTACGATACACATTCCCAGAAAAATCCAACGTGATACTGGACAGGCTCAGCAGGGCTATCCTCATGCCTCACAAGTGGTCCCTGAAGCAAGAAGTTTCGGACTTGATTTTCCGCAAATGGGGCCAGCCATGCTGCGATCTTTTTGCCACTCCCCAAAACAAAAAATGCAGCAGCTACTTCGCCTTAGTTCCCCCTCCGGGACAGTCACCCAGGGATGCACTTGTCCACGTTTGGCCTCTGGGTTTACTATATGCTTTTCCACCTTTCCCTCTCATTCCAAAGGTACTTCAGAAAGCAGAATCGCTGGGTTGCAAACTCATCCTCATTGTTTCTTACTGGCCTCGTCAGATATGGTTTCCATTCCGTTTTTTTGCCATCATCTTCAACTGGAGCCTTGGGTATTGGACCCAGTTCCGGACCTTCTGACGCATCAGTCAGGTAGGCTTCACCCATCTCTTCAAACTCTCAAGCTGACTGCTTGGTTGCTCCACTTCCAGTCTTAGCCAGGCTCCCAAACATTTCCCCTGCTGTACAACACATTCTAGTGTCCTCCCACAAGCCCACTACCAGGCAAATTTACACTAGCAAATGGAAGAGGGTCTCTTATTGGGCCAAGAGTAATAACACTGATCCTTTTACTGCTCCTGTTCACAAGATTCTTGACTTTCTGGCCGAAACCTTCGAAAAAGGGGCAGCTGCAGCTACTATTAGGTTCCAACTGGCTGCCATCTCCAATTTTCATGTCGGAGACTTGGTTCAACATTATGTCCCATAAGTTGTGCAGAGCATTCTTACGAGGTACAACACTTTTACGGCCCCCGGTAAGCGAACTCCTCCCCCCCCGGACCTAAACTTGGTTTTAGCTTCGATGGTTCTGCCTCCCTTTGAACCAGCAGCAACTTTTCCCCTGAAGTTTCTGTCTTGGAGAACGCTCTTCTTGGTTCCTGTAACCTCAGCTTCAATGGGTTTCTGAATTACATGCTTTGTCTATTCGCCTGCCGTATCTCATTTTTCACAAAGATAGAGTCTCTCTAAGGACCAGTCCTTCTTTCTTGCCAAAGGTTTGTTTGGATTATAACTTAAATCAGTCCATTGAGCTTCCTGTGTTCTTCCCCAATTAAGTCAACAAGGCAGAGTATAGATTACACCAACTGGACGTTCATAGACAATTATGTTTTTATTTACACAGGACAAAAGACCTCAGAAAATCAAACCAATTGTTCATATCCTTTGCTGACATTAAGCAAGGTTATCCAGTTTCTGAAGTGATTTTATCAAAATGTCTGTCAGACGCAATCACTTATTCATATGGTTTGCATAAAAAGATGCTTCCAGGAAGGCCTCGAGGACATTCAACCAGGGCCTTAGCCACCTCTATTGCCTTTCAAGCCAAATTGCCTTTAGATTCAATCTGTGCTGCAGCAACATGGGTAAATCCTCATACCTTTATCTCTCATTACAAAGTGGATGTGGACTCCTGGAGCAGGGCATCTTCTGGTCCCACTGTCCTGAAGAGTTTGTTCCAGTGAGCCACCCAAGAACCAGGTGCTGGGGACGCTGTCCCAACCAGCAAGAACGAAGGTGAGATGGGACAACATAACATAAAGAAGTTATGCACCTACCATAACGTTCCATGTTTGTTGTCCTTCATCTCGCTTTCCTTCTTGCATCCCCCCCTCCTTCCCCCTTCCTGGAGGTTCGAGAGGAGTTCTTTATTGGTTACACTGGCTGAGTTTCCTGCTGACGTACCAGGTTAGTTTCTGTATCCTTCCTATGTTGATGTACAACAGCTTAGTAAAAAAATATTTTTTTTTACTATATATGTCTAGTGTGGGCTATTACAAATGAGATCTGGGTAGCTGCCGCTAGACATGTTGGGCTAAAGGGTAGCCTCGAGCCAGTAAAAGCTCTCGAGCTCTAGTTAATTGGCCAAGTCGGAGCCGAGGATCGACTCCGAACCCAACCAGCAAGGAGGAAGGCGAGATGAAGGACAACAAACATGGAACGTTATGGTAGGTACATAACTTCTTTTTTTTCTTCTTTTCTTCCTTTATGAAGTGAGTAAAAGTGTTTCTTTTCCTCCTATCTTAGATGTTCCTCGTGTTTCACTGTTGGAGCCATCACCTGTGGGGTTATCCTCGCTGTGGTAGCCCTCGGCCAGCCTGAATACCAGAGTCAATGTTTTTCTGCGTCGGCTGCTGTCACTTGCTGCTTGACGTCAGGTTGTCAGAGCTATAAAGGAAAGCAGCTGATGCCATTACATCAGTCTTTCTTGGCTTAGGCCTGTAGCAGAACCCGTTTGCAAGTGTGCCAGTTGGTCGCTAGATGAGTTTGAATTACAGCTGAAAATGTCTAAAGCGAAGTACCCCGTTGGGGATCCTTTTTTCTTGCACTAACTGATGTCCGAAAAAGTTAACAATTATCTCGCCTGCGGAAAGCAAATACCACTCCGAGACTTCCATTCGTACTGCGTCACTTGTTTAGGCTCAGACCACGACATCCCCTGTTGCCAGTTCTGTGCCCTCTTTAACACGAAAACCATTCGTCGTAGAGCTCTTATTGTAGCCAAGTATTTTCGCCTTCCATCTTCGCATTCCAAAATGGCATCCGTTAGCCAATAATCCGTAGATATTCCGAAAAAATGTAAGGATAAAGATAGAGGCAGACTAAGCCTTCTGATGACTCTACTGCTAACCAGGTCGTCAGTTCTCTGAAATTCAGTGAGGCGCCTTTGCAGCCGCTGATGCCCGATTCGATACCTTCACAGGCCTCTACTGAAACCCTTTCGGAGTCCAGTATGCTGCAGAAATCATCTTCGTCTTCTGAGCCTTTGGTTATCTCTGCCTTGGTTGAGTCTGGCGCCATGACACAGGCACCGGCTTCCAAGGAGGTTTTTCACACTACCAAATGTGGACAGACGTCTTCTCCGACTACCATTTCTCTCAGACCAATGGATACTCTTAGGCCTAGAGGCAAGGCCACTCCTAGGAAAACTACCTCTAGCCACCATTTTACTCCTGCTCCACCACCCCAACCTCTAATGCTTAAAATGGTGGAGGATCTTATCACTCTTATCAGGGCTGGTCAGGCCACACCTTCTAAAAGGAAAATATACCTTTCTCCTGAAATACTGACAGAACAGGATTCTGAGGAGACTGATTATTCAGATTTTGAAGAGGAGCAGCAATCTCTGACTGCTTATGAGGAATCTGATGCAGAGGAATCCATTCCTTCTGCCTCCCCAGCAGAAGATCTTTCCTTTGGGGAAACCCTTCACACCCTCAGGGAACATTTCCACTGGGAATCCCAGGACTTCCCTCAGTCTAAGAAAAGACTTGAGAGAGTTTCTAGACCTGCCCCAGCACAGACCCTTGGCCATCCCTCCAATCTTAGAGATGGTTGATGATGTCTTCCATGAATCCAGCTTAACTAATGACGACCTTCCACCTGCTCCCAGAAAACCTGACCGGTATTACAGAGTACCGGATTCTCACAAATACCTGCACAGAAATCCTGCTGCAGACACAGGGACCAAAAGGAGATAAGGCTAGTTCTGCAAAGAATCCTATTCCTTCTGACAAGGACTCCAGAGCTCTGGACAGATGTGGTAAAAAAATATACACCTCTGCAACCTTAGTTATCAGAGCACTCAATTGTCAGTTCTACATGTTAAAATATCAACAACACACTTTGGAACTATTAAAACAAAAGCTTTCAACCTTTCCTGACTCTGCCAATTCAAAAGAGCAGATTTACTGCACTCCACTTGTCAAGTGGCTAAAACAGTCATTACACTGTGGATATGATGCCCTAGAAGCCTCAAGTAGGGCAGCAGTGTCAGGATCTGTCATTAGGAGACGTGCATGGTTAAAGGAACAGCCTCTCCCTGGTCATGTCAAATCTAAATTACTTGATGCACCTTTGGATAAGGACTGCTTGTTTGGAGTAAAAGCAGAAGAGGTGCTTAAAAAGATGGAAGACAAAGCAAAATCAATGCAAACAGTAGAAGATTTCCTTCAGGTATAACCTCCTAGGTTCAGCAGGAATTTTCCCTCAAAACACTGGTCCTTTCTTGCACCTAGCAGACAGGGGCAAGGTAAGCTCCGCAGAGAAAGACCACCCAGACTCCTGTCCCAGGGACAGGTGAAAACCGAACAGTGGACCACTTCCACTCCAAAGGCAGGGAGTTCTAAGCCATCCCTCTATGGCAAACATTCTCAATGACTCCCTCTTCCCCTTCTGCCCTCTTTTCACTCACCAAAAACTAGGAGGAAGGCTCTCCCTCTGCAAAGAAAATTGGTTTTCTGTAACAACAAAGGACCAGTGGGTCTTAAAGATCATTTTTCAGGCATACAAATTCTCCTTAAATGACCCCCCAATTCCAAGGGGGTACCCATACTTGCCTCCAAATCAGTGGGCAGAGGCATTGAAACAAGTCCAAACTTTCATATCCCAAGGGGCAGTAGAACCTGTCCCCTCAGATCAAACAGGTAAAGTCTTTTATACTAGACTATTCCTTGTTCCCAGAAAAGAGGGCACTTGGCACCCATACTGGATCTATCCATTTTGAACACCTTCCTGGTGGTCCCCAAATTCAAAATGCTAACTGCAGCAGCTGCTGCCTATGCTGACAAAAAATGCCTGGTTAGGTACCCTAGATCTAAAAGATGCCTACCTCCACATCCCCATAAGGGAATCCTGCAGGAAATTCCTTCGCTTCAGAGCAGGCTCACAACACTTTCAGTTCTCTGTGCTACTTTTTGGCTTTATCTACTGCACCCAGGTATTCACCAAATGCTTAGCCCCGGCCATAGCCTTTTGCAGACAGAAAAAATTATAAATTTACCCTTATCTAGGCGACTGCCTTATTCAGGCAGATTGGAAAGAAAAGCTTCTCAAAGACCTCCTCTTTGTCAAAACCCTCCTAACCTCCTTAGGTACACCATCAACAAGAAGATATCAAGGCAAATATCCTACAGGAAGATCATTTTCTTGGGAGCTCTGCTGGACACAGCATCCCAAATGCCCTTCCTATCCCAAGAAAAGCAGAGCTTCTTGCCTGTCTGTTTTACCCAGCTGGCTTCCAGAAGTCACCTCACTGCGAGGAAGTTCGTGCAAGCCTTGGGGTACATGGTATCTTGCATCCTTCTAATTCCTCTGGCCAGGTTTCACATGAGAAAACTTCAGTGGTACCTAAAGAACCTTTGGTGTCAGCACTCTCAACCTCTAGAGACCTCTCACCCTCTGATCCCCTGTATAAGGGCCGAGTTTCTGTAGTGGGCAGGGGCCTGTGCCCAGAACAAGGGTCTTTCCTTTACCCTCCGCCCAACTGGGCAGACCATTACCACTGATGCCTCAGACATAGCTTGGGGTGCTCACCTAGAATACAGGTGCACCCAAGATTTTTGGAATGCCCAGCACATTCACTTAAACATCAACCAGATGGAAATGATGGCAGTACAAAAGGCTCTGACATCCTTCAAACCCCATTTCAAGCCAGGGGTTCTCCTTATCAAAACAGACACCACCACAGTAATGTGGTACATCAGCATACAGGGAGGTACCCAATCTTAACCTCTGTGCAGGCTAGTCATGAACCTCTGGCTGACAGCCTCTTCCATGGGACTACACCTGATAGTCCAATACATACCAGGGATCAACAACACCCTGGCAGACCACTTAAGCTGAAACTTAGTAGACCCCCACGAATGGCAGCTCCACAGAAAAATCTTTTTACAAATCACTCGGGCATGGGGAACTCCAGAGGTGGATCTCTTTGCTTCGCATCTCAACCATCATCTGAATATTTTCTGTACCAGGGAGTATCACCACCTAGCGTGGAAGGTGGATGCCTTGACCTTCCTCTGGAACACCCTATTTGTGTACGCATTCCCTCCTCTGCCTCTTATTACCAAGGTACTGCTCAAAATAAGGGAGGATAGACCAAAGGCCATCCTCATTGCTCCAGATTGGCCCAGACAATATTGGCAGCCCGTTCTGCGCAGCCTGACCATACAACCTCCTAGGCAGATTCCCTTGATCTCAGACCTCTTAACTCAGGTGGGAGGGGAACTGTTGCACTCAGACTTGCAGACTCTCAAACTGTCAGCATAGCTAATACTCTAAAGGCAAACAAGGGGCCCCTGTTAAGCAAACGGGTCCTAGATATTATCACAGATGCCAGAAAGCCCAGCACCAGAAAATCGTGCAGTACCTCACAAACTTTCATCCCTCTAATCCTGGACTACCTAGTGGAGCTATTTAATAGTGGCTTCTCCTTCTCCTTTATTAAAATCCACACCCGAGCCATTTCAGCTCATTTTGATACAGCAGCCCTTGTTCTCCAATCCTTTGATTAAACAATTCCTCAGAGGTGCTTCCAATATCAGACCTCCCAGAAGGCCACCCACTCCAGCCTGGGACCTGAATTATGTTTTGGTAAAACTAATTTTACCACCCTTCAAACCTGCTGTTCAGCAGAACTAAGATACCTCTCCTGGAAGACGCTTTTCTCTTAGCTATCACCTCAGCCAGAAGGGTTTCTGAACTTCAGGCACTGATGGCCATTGAGCCTTTCATCATCTTCCATGCAGACAGGGGCTCCCTGAGGACTAATCCCTACTTTATGCCCAAGGTGGTATCTAATGTAACTCTCAACTAGGCCATACATCTACCCACCTTCTTTTCTAACCCTCAAAACAAGGGGGAAAGAATTCTGCACTCACTAGATGTGCACAGACAGCTCGGATACTATCTGGACTGTACTAAACCCATCAGGAAAACAGACCAACTACTTGTCAGCTTTGCCCCAGGGCCAGAGGGGAAGCCCTTTTCCAAACAAACCATTTCCAAATGGATATCACATTGTATCCATTTCTGCTACAGATTGCATGGAAACACCCCTCCAAGTCTATTCGAACCCATTCCACTAGCGCAGCCTCCACTTCCACAGCATTTCTCAGAGGAGTTCCCACCAGGGACATCCTGAAAGCTGCCACCTGGACTTCTGTCCATACCTTTAGCAAGCATTACCACCTACCTCTATTTTCTAAGGCTAGGGCAGGGTTTGCCTCTGCAGTTCTACAGGGCATGCTGACCCATTCCTAAGCTTCTTACTAATCCTACCACCCCTCTCCTCAGCTTTGGGAATCCTCCCACAGGTGATGACTGCAACAGTGAAACACGAAGAACATAATACAGTTGTGTGCACTTAACATAAATGTAGATGTTTGAGTGTATTCACTGTTGCAGTCCTGGTTTCCCACCCTCCTTCCCCTGTATATCTTCTTTCTTTAGGGAGATATACGTTTCTAACTGTGGCTTTTAGCCACCAGGACCACTTTACCATATTTACTTGGGCCTCTGACTGGTTAGGGCAAGAAAAACTGATGTAATGATGTCAGCTGCCTTCCTTTATTGCACTGACTACCTAACGTCAGGCAGCAAGCGCCAGCAGCTGATGACGAAAAACATTGACTCGGGTATTCAGGCCGGCTGAGGGCTGCCACAGCAGGGAAAACCCCACTGGTGATGACTGCAACAGTGAATACACTAGAACATTTACATTTATGGTAAGTGTACAAAATGTACTTTTTTCCTCCCCTCCCTTAGTTATTTTGTCTCTGTAGGGGGGCCCTTTTTCTCCTTTTTTAGCTTTAGGTTTTTCTTCCCACCCTTTTTCACCTTCCATTTTCAAAAAAAAAACCTCTCTTCTCTCTTTTTTGTCTTGTCTGTGTTGAGATGTCTGAAGTACCTTTAGGCTTTAAAAGGCACTACTCAAGTGGTCAGAAGATGCCTCATTCTGATTTGCATGAGGAGTGTGTTTAGTGTCTGGGAGAGCCTCGCCTGGAGGTTGAATGTGACATTTGTGCCACATTCAACCCCAGGGCTCTCATGGAGCATAGAAATAAGTTGTTTCTGAAGGGGTTAGCTAAGGATGTTCCACTGGCTATGGACTCTCCCTTTAAAGTACTGCTCAGGACCCTAGGAAGAGACCCCTTTCCTGCCAAGGGATGTTCTCCTGCTTCATAAAAGCTGAGGCTCTCGGATCACAGATCCCTGGATCAGAGCCCAGCCTCCTAGTCTTTGGATCTGGGGTCTTCTGCTCTGAGAGCCTAGGATCAGTCTCTTGGATTCGAGGCCTCGACACTTCATAGGCCTTCATATCCAACTTGGCACAAGCCTTTTTTGGATCCGACCCATTTGTCACATCCATCTGGTACGCCAGCTAAAGCATCAGATCCTCCCAGGGCTTCAGAGCCAATTGTTCTGTCGGATCCGATCATCATTGACAGTTCGTCCTCCATGTCCAAGAGCTCAGATCCGATGCATCGGAGTCAGTCCCCCTCCCGGGATATTAGGGCATTGTCAGGATCTCCGTCAAAGTCAGGGCATTCTTTTGAGTCTTCCAGAAGTTTGCTACCCACAGATATGGATAGGATGAATAAGGAGTTTCCTCAAGGCCCAAATTAAGTTGGGCTTGTTACCATCCCCATTTCAGTTGCCTAGGGGACATTCTCCATCCATGGGACATCACTCTCATCTTCCAACCCAGCTGGGTTTGGAACACCTGGATGAGAGCATTCTTTGTTAGAGGCCGATGGTGTCCAGCATTCCTTCCTTCTCTACACCATCAGGGACCCTGGCGAGCTCTGTTCCTCTGCCCTCAGAACATGCACCCCGGGCCCACAAGGTCAGTGCTGGTTCCCTGGGGGTGGGAACGGGCCCAGAATTTTCAGACCGTTCCCTTCTTTTGGGGACTTCGGCACTGAACAGCTTGGGGCCGATATTGTCTGGAGGTTTCGGTGATGCGTCAGGGTCCCTCCTGTTTACCTGGGCGGCTGCAGCCCTGATAGAGGAGAGGGGAGACTGGTCCAGTCCATCAGTCTTCCGGGTGGAAGAGAGGACCTTCTTTAGCTTGGCAGTCACCTCTCCTCCATCTCTAGGTCCTCCCCAGTCCCTCTCGGCTTTGGGTGGTGAGGTTTCATCATCTTGCCAGGGTCAGCCCTTCCATGAGTGCCTTAAGACGGGCAGTACCCCACTTGGGGTCCTGGTCTCTTCCAAGTCCTCCCCAGAGCCCACCGTGGAGGAGTCCTCTCAGAAGAGAACGTGCAAGAAGCAGCACCGGGACTCCCTTAGAGAGATCCTCATGAAGGACACGGATTTCGAGGAAGATTACGTGTCCCCCAGGCTTCTGTCTGAGGAAGTATTCTTTAAGGACATCATCGAAATTCTCAGGCAAAGAGGCTGTTGGTCTTCCCCCACCCCATCTTTGGAGGAATCCTTGTTCCTGAAGGCCTTTGTGATTAGGGCCATCTTCTACCTGGGTCCCTCCACCTGCCGATAAGCTTGTGTATCTCATTGCCAGCAAGGCTTGGAAGGAGCCGAATATTGTGGAACCAGTACCCAAAAAAAGGTGGACAAATTCCTCATTCCCCCCAAAAATAAGGCTTTTTGGAGTAATGGTGTCTCTGTTGATGTTGCTACTAAGAAGGAGCTAGTGGAGCAGAGCTCCTCAGTCCATCCTCCGAATAGTGTATCTCGGACGATTGACCATTTTGGAAAGCACGTGTTTGCCTCCGCTACATTTGGACTGAGGGCAACTAACTACATGGTACATTTTACCCAGCTTCAGAGGGATTTGGTATCGGAACTCACTACATCCCTCACAGAGTTGCTGCTGTGTGAGTCTTAATTTGGTCTCTCCTAAGTTGTCCACTCTGATTTCCCTGGTAATGCTTCAATGAGGTTGATCGCCAGTGCGGCGGAGGCCACCTTTCGAGTAGCTGGCACAGGAATTGCCATTAGATGGCATGCCTGTCTTAGCTTTTGCGGGTTTGCTGAGCCCTTCAAGACGTCTTTATTTGGACTTTCATCAACGAAACATTGACCCGCAGTGAGCAAAAGGGTAAGACTTTGTCAGCGGTGGGAATCAAGTTTTCTACTCCCCAACAATCTTTTTCTGAGACTCAGAGAGGTACTAAGAAACTTTGGTTCCGCAGGATCCAGTCCTCCTTCCAGGATGCTCCCCAAGAATCCTCTTCAGCAAGCCAGGGTAGAGGATTCAATAGTAGACACCGCCCCAGTGGCAGAAGGGGTCTGCAGAATAGAACTCCCGGGAAACCTTCTCGGAGAAGCCCTTTCAGCTCTCCTGCCCAGCCTTCCTGCCCTGGAGGCAGTAGGGGGTGATTCTCACTTCACGCACTAGCCTGGACAAATATCTTCTCACATCAGTGGGTGTTAAAGATTATTTCCAGGGGTTACTTCATTCTCTTGTTTCAGCCCTCCCCCCATTTTCAAAATCTCTGCCGTTCCACCCCTCCAAAGGGAGTTGGGCCATCTCAAGGTTCAACACCTTCTTCTAAAACGAGCCATCCAAGAAGTCCCAACAGGATAACAAGGATTTGGAACTTAATGTCACTTCTTTTTGGTGCCATAGAAGATCGGGGACCTTCGTCCAGTTTTGGACCTCAGCAAACCGAATCTGTCAGTCCAGAAGTCCAAGTTCCCGATGGTCACTTTTCAGTCCATTCTGCCTCTCTTGTGCAAGGATGAATGGATGTGCTCAGTAGATCTCAAGGAAGTGTACAATCATGTCAAGATCGACAGACACTCCAGGAGACACCTGTACTTTCGGTTAGGGGCCAATCATTACAAGTTCAGAGCTCTGCCCTTTTGGACTTACCACAGCTGCCATCCAGTTAGTGCTACTCGCTATGTATCGTATGCAGGTTCTGCAGTGGCCCCTGGCTGTTCAGTGGTCCGCTCAGATGTTCATCATGCATACAGCTGCAGTAATCACATATGGGTTCTCTGCCGTCAGGCGGTCCCTCGGTCGGCCAAATTCCAAAGTCTAGGTCCGGCGTCGGTTGTTGTCGCTTTCTTTCCTGACGTCAGTGCGGCAGGGGTATACAAGACACAGCCGACGCCATTTTCTTCAGTCTCTTTTGCTGCGCGATGCCCGAAGCAGAAGCAGTTCGCAAGTGCCGGTCGGCCAGCTCCTGAATTTACGAAAAATTGGAAACCGAAGTCTTCATTAAAGCTAAGTACCCCGTTGGGGAAACTTTTCTTGCCTCAGACCGATGTCAGAAAAAGGTAACAATTGTATTTCTTGTGGGAAGCAAATACCACATAAGGATTTCCATTCCCTTTGCTTACCTTGTTTAGGCCCAGACCATGACGTCTCGGGCTGTCGCTTTTGCGCGACTTTCAATAAACGCACTATTAAGCGTCGGGCGGAGTTCGCCCAACACTTTTTTGGTACAGCTTTTGATTATAAAATGTCGTCGGAGACTCCGACTACCGTTTTGACCAAAAAACGCAAGGAACAAGGACTGACACGCGAGGTCCGCGGTCCCCACTGACACCACGCCAAAACAGGCTACACATGGTCCGGTTCTCAGCGAGACACCTATGCAGTCCCTGACTACCGACGACGCATCTTTGGCGGTGTCTTCTGTAACCGAGACCGCAGGTTCCTCGGCCCAGACCCAGACTATAACCACTGAAGCCACTGTGAGCATTGAGCCTCCTAATGTGGACAGGTCCACTTCCACCCATGGTGTCTTTAGACCTTCATCTTCCTTTTCCATTAAGGCCTTTACTAAGTCCAAATCAGCCAGGCATCCTAAGAGGCCTGTTGCACAGGGCCCATCCCCAGGCCCCATGCCTAAAAAGCAGATGCTTAAAATGGCTGAAGATTTAATTACTCTTATCAGGGGTTCCCAACCCCCTCCAGACAAGAGACCCAGAGTGGAGGAGGATTCTCCCTCTTCTGATCAGGGCTCCATTTTTTCAGAACATTCTGATGTAGAGGAACACTCTTACTCCCCATTTGAAGACTCAGACGCAGAGCAGTCCATTCCTTCAGTAATCTCCTCCTTAGGATTTTTCTTTTGGGGAAACCTTGCACACCTTGAGGGAACACTTCCATTGGGAAGGCCAAGACTTTTCTGATTCCAAGAAAAGACTTAGGGAATTTCTTTTGTTACCTCAACACAGACCTCTGGCTATACCTCCCGTCTTGGACGTACTTGATGATGTTTACTCGGAGGCTTGCCTTAATCCGGATTCACTGCCTCCTGCCCCAGTCAAGCCTGATAGGTACTACAGGGTTCCTAACTCTCACCAATTTCTTTACAAAAGCCATAATGCTGACCCTGAAACCATTTCTCAAGGCCCCAAGGGAATGAAGGCCTCTACTGCTAAGAATCCACTTCCTTCAGAAAGAGAGTCAAGATCTTAGAAAGGTGGGGAAAAAAGGTATATACCTCGGCCACCCTAGCTATGAGGGCCTTAAATTGTCAGTTTTATATGCTTAAATATCAGCAGTTTCTGTTATCACAATTAAGAAATAAAATGTCTCAACCTGAACAACCAGATTTAAAGGAGTTGCAGGATATGATGCATAGTGCAGAGCAAGTGGATAAACACACTCTACAATGTGGCTATGATGCCCTAGAGGTCTCAAGTAGAGCTGCTGTTACAGGATCAGTCATTCGTAGACATGCATGGCTTAGGGAACAAATCTTGCCTGATCATGTGAAAGCTAAACTATTAGATGCTCCTTTACAAAATGATGTGCTATTTGGTACTAATGCTGAGGAGATACTACGGAAAATGGAAGAAAAAGCCAAATCTATGCAAACAGTCAAAGCTTTTCTACAGGTTCAACCACCACGTTTTAGCAGAAATTGGCCTTCTAAAAACTGATCCTTTCCAGCAACGGATAAGCCCCAAAGAGGTAGATACAGACGCACAAGGGGCAGAGGGCAATCACAAGGATCATATAGAGGCAGGCAATGGCAGTCTCCAGCACCAAGAGGTGGTGAGGACAGTGCACAACAATACAGGAAACAAACCCAATGACTTCCTCCTTTCCATGTCAAGCAATTACCAGCTGGCAGCACCCTTGGGAGGAAAGCTGGCATTATTTACAAGAAATTGGCATATTGTCACAACAGACAAATGGATCCTGGACGTTATAAACAGAGGCTACAGATTTCATTTTCACACTTTCCCAAAAATGAGAGGCATGCCAAACCTGCCACACAATCAAAGGGCAGAGGCACAACTACAAATTTCAAAGCTCATAGACATGAAAGCTATTCAAGAGGTACCTACTCACAAACAAGGCCAAGGTTTTTATTCCAGGCTATTTCTGGTACCAAGGAAAGGAACCGACTGGAGACCCATTTTGGACTTATCCATCCTGAACACATTCTTACTGCATCCAAAATTCAAGATGCTCACATTACAGCAGCTTCTTCCCATGCTGGGCAAGGAGTTTTGGCTGGTAACATTGGACCTCAAGGAGGCATACCTGCATGTCCCAATCAGACAAAGCTGCAGAAGATACCTCAGATTTCTTGCAGGTGCAATACACTATCAATTCTCTGCATTGCCCTTTGGCTTATCTACTGTGCCCAGAGTATTCACGAAATGCCTGGCATCAGTAATTGCCTACTGCAGACTTCAAGGGATACAAATTTACCCTTATTTGGACGACTGCCTGATCCAAGTGGACAGCAAGCACATACTTCTGGAACATCTGGCTTATGCAACACGGTTACTGAATTCTCTGGGATACACAATCAACAAAGAGAAATCCAGGCTAACACCATCTCAGAAAATAACTTTCCTGGGTGCCAACTTGGACACAAACACCCAGACGGCCTATCTTACGCCAGAAAAACAGGGGCAACCAACTCAGTACTTCAAAACACTAGCAAATTGTACCAGGCTTACTGCAAGGAAAATCCTGCAGGCTCTGGGCTTCATGGCATCTTGCATCCTTTTAATCCCATGTACGAAGTTGCATATGAGGAAACTTCAATGGTACCTAAAAAACCTATGGTCTCAACACAGCCACAGTTTGGAAACAATAATACTAATAATTCCATGTTTACAAAAGGAATTTCTATGGTGGGCCCAAGCATGTCAAACAAACACAGGTCTTCCATTCTGCAAGCCTCAAGCAAATCAAGTCATCACAACAGACGCCTCAGACTACGCCTGGGGGGCGCACATGACAGACAGGTGCATTCAGGGCAAATGGTCCCAAAAGGAAAAGCACCTTCACATCAATCAAAAAGAAATGCTAGCAGTGATAAATGCAATTACAGCATTCAAGGACCTCCTGCATCCAGGACAATTATTGATAAGAACAGACAACACCAAAGTAATGTGGTACATAAACAAACAAGGAGGAACACATTCATACCCCCTGTGCAGACTAGCCATGACACTTTGGAACTTGGCTCTGGAATGGCAAACCGAACTTCAAGCACAGTACTTACCAGGCTTGGAAAACACGCTGGCAGACAATCTAAGCAGAAATATGACAGATCCACATGAATGGAAGTTGCATCCTCAAGTGTTTACAAAGATAATCCAAGTGTGGGGGAGGCCAGACATAGATCTCTTCGCCTCCCACAGGAATCATCAATTGGAAAAGTTTTGTTCAAGGGCTTTTCATCCAAAGGCCTGGAGAGTGGACGCCCTTTCATTCAGTTGGACAGCATGGACAGTTTACGCTTTCCCACCTCTGCCTCTCCTGCCATAGTTGCTCTTGAAAGCAAGAGCAGACAGACCGAAGATGATACTAATTGCTCCAGACTGGCCAAGACAACACTGGTACCC
This sequence comes from Protopterus annectens, assembly GCF_019279795.1. NCBI lineage: Eukaryota > Metazoa > Chordata > Ceratodontiformes > Protopteridae > Protopterus > Protopterus annectens. The sequence continues at coordinate 690,948,970 of NC_056727.1, forward strand.
ACTACTGAGGAGCCTAACACATACTCCTCCCTGGCCCTTACCTCTAATGCCTCTCCTGCTGACTCAGCACAGCTACAAAACTCTTCACAGTCAGCTGAAAACACTCAATCTCGCTGCATGGAAAATTCCTTAACACCTCAACAGACTCTACTCCCCAAAGAGGTGCAGGATGTCATTTTGGAGGCCAGAAGGCCATCTACTAGAAAGGCCTACTCCGCAAAATGGAAACGGTTTTGCTCTTGGAATGAGAAAAAAGGCCAGGACCCTAAAAAACTGAATTTGTCTCCGGTATTACAGTATCTAGCTGAGCTGCTGAACACTGGACTTTCATTTTCCTCCATAAAGATCCATGCCTCAGCCATTTCTGCAGAATTCAACACGGATCCACCCTTATTCTCTCACCCACTCTTAAGACAGTTCCTCAGAGGGGCTAAGAACATAAGACCACCAAGGAAGCAACCAATACCAGCCTGGGATCTTAATTACATTCTAGAAAAATTAACATTGCTTCCCTTTGAACCAGCTGCCTCAACAGATTTGCAGTACTTGTCCTGGAAAACAGCTTTCCTTCTGGCCATTACCTCAGCTCGTAGAGTATCGGAACTACAAGCCCTCATGGCTGTGCAACCCTTTCTCATCTTCCATCAGGATAGGGTTTCCCTTCGAACCAACCCGTCATTTATGCCTAAAGTGGTATCCAGGGTAGCTTTAAATCAAGCCATACACTTACCTACCTTTTACCCCAATCCTCAGAACAAAGGGGAAAGGCTCCTATACTCCTTAGACATCCATAGACAGCTACGTTATTATTTGGACAGAACAAAGCCCTTCAGGAAATCAGAGCAACTCTTTGTGTCCTATGCTGTAGGAGCTCAAGGGAAGCCAGTTAACAAACAGACAATTTCAAAATGGATAGGCCACTGCATACGGTTTTGTTACTCCTATCATGGAAAATCTGTCCCTACAGGCATCAGATCCCACTCCACCAGGGCCACGGCTACCTCTACAGCCTTCCTCAGAGGAGTTCCTACCAAAGATATTTTGGAGGCAGCCACTTGGAGTTCTGTGCATACCTTCACAAAACACTACCACCTGCCTTTATATTCCAAAACTAGAGCAGGCTTTGCCACTGCTGTGTTGCAGGGCATTCTGGCTCATCCCAGTTTCACCTAGTGCCTACCACCCTGTGCGTAGCTTTGGGATTCTACCCATATGTGATTACTGCAGCTGTATGCACGATGAACATAGTACAGTTTTGTACCTACCATAAATGTAGATGTTCGAGTGCTAATACAGCTGCAGTACAGGTTTCCCTCCCTCCGTCCCCTCTTGGTAAAGGCATAGGGCCTAACCCCTCTTCATACAACCTGATGGGGTTATCCTTCTATGGTATATTTGCTTGCAACTATTGATTTTTGCTTATATTGCATTTCATGTATATAAATATAATTTATGTATTGCCTTCCTTCTGGGGGCACCTGACATCTGGGGCAAGAAAGACTGAAGAAAATGGCGTCGGCTGTGTCTTGTATACCCCTGCCGCACTGACGTCAGGAAAGAAAGTGACAACAACCGACGCCGGACCTAGGCTTTGGAATTCGGCCGACTGAGGGACCACCTGACGGCAGAGAACACATATGTGATTACTGCAGCTGTATTAGCACTCGAACATCTACATTTATGGTAGGTACAAAACTGTACTGTTCATCCCATGTCCATGCCCATCAGGATGGCTCGTATACAGAAATCACCTTGCTTGTTGACTTCAGTCTCAGAACCTAACTCTCTTCAGACCCGTTTGTCTTCCCCTGCTCAAGGCCACAATGACTACAGATGCCTCCCTTTCGGGGTGGGGGGAATTTTCAGGCAGGATGGTTCAAGGTGTGTGGTCCCCCACAGAGACCAAATTGCACATAAACTTCCTGGAGATGAGAGCAGTCCTCGGGACATTGTAGGTCTTTCAGGAGTGTCTTCCTCTCAGGACTATAGCAAGTCAAACGGACAACATGGCGGTTGTCTTGTAAGTCAGCAAGCAAAGTTTTATCCCCTGTGCAGAGAGGCCATGAGAGTGTGGGAATGGGCGATGTCTTCCAGGTGCTTTCTTCTTGCAACTCACATTCCCGGCAGTTCCAATGTGCTGGCCAACAAACTCAGCAGGTCTATCTTGAGTCCCCACGAGTGGTCACTGAATCCATCAGTGGCAAGTCGGATATTCGATCGTTGGGGTCAACCATGCTGCGATCTCTTTGCCTCCCCAGTCAACCATAAATGCATCAACTACTTTGTCCTGATGGGAGAGTCACCTAGGGACGTTCTGGTTCATGACTGGCCAATGGGACTCTTCTGTGCTTACCCCCACCCTACCCCCCCACTACTCTAATTCACAGAAGGCCCACGCCTGAAGACCCTTCTCATCCTCATTGCCCCCTTTTGGTCTTGTCAGGCTTGGTTCTCGCTTCTTCGGTCGTATCTGAAATATCCTCCCTGGATATTGGATTCTATTCCAGATCATATTTCCCACCCCTGGGGGCTTCCCCTTTTCAACCTCCAGACTCTTAATCTAACAGCTTGGTTCCTCCAGTTCCAGTGATCCTTTCTCAGTCCAGGCTCCCCACTCTGGAGAGAAATATTATCTTGGCATCTCAGAAGCCATCTACTAAGAAAGTGTATTCCAGTAAATGTAAAAAAAAATTCTATTTGGGCCAGACAATGTAATTTAGATCCCTTTTCAGCCCTGATTCCTGATATTTTGCTGTTCCTGGCTTCTCTCTTTCAGGAAGGTACAAGTTTCTCCACAATTAAACAACAGTTGGTGGCCATGTCTAATTTCCATTTGAATGAGGGTCCCACCTTTTCTTCTAAACTATGCAAAGCCTTTCTCAAAGGGATCTTTCTTCTTAGACTTCCTATCAAAGATTCTCCCCTACCATGGAATTTAACTCTGGTGTTGCAGTCTTTGACAAAAGCCCTTTGAACCGGCTGCATCTTGGGATTTCAAGATTCTGTCTTGCAAGATGGCTTTCTTAGTGACTATTACTTCTACCAATAGAGTTTGAGTTGTAGGCTGTCAGAATTAAGCCCCCTTTTATGGTCTTCCACAAGGATAGGGTATCCTCAGGACAAATCCTTTGTTCGTTCTGAAGGTGGCTTTGGAAGCTAAGCTCAACCAATCTATCCTGCTACTAGTTTTCTTCCCTAATTATTGTCATAAGGGGGGATATCCTTTACATTGCTTAGACGCCCACAGGCAGCTATGTTTTTATCTTAATAGGACTAAGGAATTTTGGAAATCAGGCCATCTTTTCATGGCCTTTTCTCAGGCTAGAAAAGATCTGACAGTGTCTAAGGTAAATATTTCCAGATGGGTTGCTAACTGTTTTTCTTACATTTATGATAGCAGGCATATGGAGCTATCCAAACCAGTTAAAGCCAATTGTCTTAGGTCTGCGGCTATGTCTTCAGCCTTCTTGGCTGAACTTTCTTTGGATGAAATTTGTGCTGTTGCTGCTTGGTCTAATTCCCACACCTTTGTTTCACACTGTAAGTTGCACTTAGTGTCTAGGAACAGGGCTTCCTTTGTTTTTTCTGTGTTCCGGCATATCCTTCTCTGAGGCCACCTAGGGTTCATAGTAGCTGAGGACTCTGACCCGTTCGTAATGAATAATGACACAGGTAGCATCAGATAGAGAGTTATGTACTTACTATAACTTGGAATCTGTGCTATCCAGTTTAATTATTCATCACATTCCAGGCCTCTTTCCCCCGTCCTTCTGAAGACGTAATAGAACTGAAGGGATGTTTTTTATTCATGATGGTTAGTCTCCTGGGCAAGTGGTGCTGCCTTTTATTTATCCAGCAAACTCGATCTGAGGGTTACAGGTCAGCAGGGCTTATGGGAAGGGAAGGAGCTTGAGCTCTGGATCTGTCCATCTGTTGCCGGCTCAGATCTGAGGTTGGATCCAAGACCCATCCATGATGAATGATGTCACTGGGTAGCACAGATTCTAAGTTATGGTAAGTACTTAACTCTTTATATATCCCATATTGTAATCAAGAAAAGTTAGCTTTATCTGCAGGTATTATTTTGTACTTGATAAATCCAGAAAGGGATATTTCAGTGCTACATAACATTTTGAGATAGTTTCAAGTCTTTTTAGTATATAAAATAAATAACACAAAGCTGCAGTGAGTTAGGCCTTCTGCCCTTGCTCTGCTGTTTTACAAAAACTGCTCTGAGACTACAAAAGATAACTGCTTATTTTCAACTGTTTTCTGCACTTCTGATTAACTAAAACAGTACTTGCTGCATATTGAAACTGCAACTTTTTTAGGATTAGTAAACTCAGTACTTACCTCTGTTCGGATCTTGTATTCCCACCCACCCAACTGTTGTTGTGGTTTTAAAGCTTGGTGTCTTTTGAGTTGCCTGCCTCAACTATAAATTTGATATTGGACACTCCTCCCAGTCCCATTGCATCAGTTCATTCAACTGAGTACAGTGAGATCAGTTGTGAAGGTCCACCCCTTTAGCTTCTTAACTTTATCTTCTATCTTCTCAATTTCTTCTTAAAAAAAAAAAAAAAAATATATATATATATATATATATATATGTGTGTGTGTGTGTGTGTGTGTGTGTATGTGTGTATAGATCTCTGTGTTTGTGTGTGTATATATATATATATATATATATATATATATCTATAGATAGTGCCTCTTCCTACTTAATTTTGCTGCTTGTGCTTAGGTGTTCAACTGCATTTAGTTTGCCGTATTTGTTACTGCTTGTCGGTAGCCTTATTAAATTTATGACAGTATTCTCCTAAATTGCTGTTTTGTTTGAGCTGATTTTTCTACTGTTGTGATTGTAAGGTAATTTATCACCTCACATTTGCACTGTTTTAAAGCAATTTAATGGTTAACTGCATTTCATTTCTGTTTAATGGTATTTCTTTGCTATTTACTGCAATTCATTACTGTTTAACTGCATTGTACTGCATTTCATTATTGTTTAGTTGTGTTTTTTCATACTGAGAGTTCTGTTTTGTCTGTACGTGGTTAATATGTGCTTTTTGTGCGTTTTACTCTATTCTTAACCCTTAAATTGAGTAGCATAGTCTGGATACAGGTTGGCTGCATCCAGAGCTGTTTTTTTTTTTTTTTTTTTGCCTTCTGTGTTTCTGGCAGCCGTCTTGTGTTTGCCTTCTGTGTTTCTGGCAGCCATCTTGTGTTGGTAGGGCCCTGTCTCCTCTGCTAGTAAGAGTAGCAAGGCTGCCTGGACCTTGTCTGGCACAACCTGATTGGTAAAGAAAGCAGGCAGTACCAAGATTGGCTAGATTTCTGTGTTACTAGAATCTTCTATTTTTTTTTGCGGTATTTAAACCCTGAGTTTGAGCTGGATTGGGCTTGTTTGCACATCATTCAATCACTCACTGCAGCTGCACTGTTTTTAACCCTTTGTGAGGTCTTCCAGCTACAAATTTTCCCTTAGTAGTTCTTGTGTGATCACCTAGTAGTACTCCTCTTAGACCTTCCACCCTTTACCCTCTTAGCTCTCTTTGACCTGAGTCCCTCAGATGTTGACAAATATGGATGGACAGTTTCCTACGTTTCTTCCTGCCAGTCTGGTTGATATAGGCATCCTGAGACAGTGTAGCAACTGCCTCATGTACACGGACAACCCCTACTACTTCCACCTAGGAACACAATTTTTGAGAGATGCATTGACATTAAGAACCTCGAGTCAGTGCTCTCTCCCTCACAAGCCAGTATATCTGGCACTGAGAAGGTTGTCAACACTAACACCACACCTCAAACACCACCCACACCTACACAACACACACCCACATATGTAGAGGTCCTCAACAAAAACGCCCAAATAAGAGACCTCTGAGGCAAAAACACGTGCAAACTCCACTGCCCACCACACATAGTCCACACACCTGTGTCTCACAGTCATTAAGGCCTAAACATAAACCCAGCACAATAATCATAGGTGACTCCTTTGTGAGACGCACAGATGTGCCCCTCACCACATTGGATAAGGTGAAAGTCATGGTTAGTTGTTTGTCACATGCCAGAATCCACCATATCTCCCATGCACTCAAGTCTCTAAACAACAGGTACTGTTATGACTCTGTCATAGTCCATGTTGGTGTGAATTACTTGAGATGTGCCTCCCTGGACAATGTGAAGAGATTGAGCTCACTGTGTCCCAGGCAGGTATGTTCCTTGCCTGAAGTAGCATTCTACCATCACCCAGAATGATGCTTCAATACAAACAGAAAATGATTGATTTTAACAATTGGCTTAGTTTCTGGTGTCATTACAAGGGATCCAGTACCTGACAGGCTGGGAAGACATGATTGACAAACCATGATGCTTTGCCAGAGATGGCCTGCATTTGTCTCCCTTGGGCTTCAGGCTTCTTGCAAAGACTCTTGTCTCCCCCCATAGTGTCTTTTTTAGGCAATGCCATGAGATCAAAACTACCAACATAAAAATGTCATCAAAACGCAAATTAAAAGTCATGCTGCTAAACGCTAGGAATCTAAACGTGAACATGCACTCATTGCAAGCATTCATAACCCTAGAAGATGCTGACATTTGTGTAGAAACAAAAAAACAAAAACCTGGTTCAAAGTTGCGGAAAGCACCCCAGCCATACCAGGTTACTCATCCTATCCTATATTCAGACCCCAAACCGTGGGCAGCAAAGCAAAAGGAGGTGGGGTTGCAATATATATATATATATATATATATATATATATATATATATATATATAAAAACATGCACACCTCCACGCTGGTCAAACAGTATTTTGCACAGGATACACTCTAGGTGCAGTTAACTGTTGACAAGACCATTGTTCAAGTTATAGCTAGCTGCAGGCCCCCAACTTTGTCTCAAGATGCCCGCTCCACCTATCTGGACCTCTTTGAATCTATCACGATTCAACCCTTTACCCTGATCGTGGGCGACTTTAACTATCCAACCATAGATTGGAAAAACTACTCATGCCAGAACACAAATGCCCAGAGATTCCTTGATTTCATCAATGCAAATGCCTTGGACCAGCTGGTCGACACCCCCACAAGAGGTGAAAATATCTTGTACTTAGTATTAACCAACATGAGTAACCACTGGAGCATCCCTACAGTGTCATCCTCCCTGGTAAAATCCGACCACAAAGCGGTCACTTTTGAAGTCACCATCTCTCCCGACCCATCCCTAGCTAGGGTTAAAAAAAAAAAACCTCTCCAAAGCTGATTACAACCTCCTGAGGGAAGGTATAAACAGCTTCACAGCCCCCTCCCCCTCCATAGGAACTGGCACATATGTCCAAACCTACACCAAAGTACTATACGAGCATATATATAGCTGTGTGGAATCAGGGATGCCTGACAGGACAAAAATCATCCTTCATAGGGAAGAGTAAATGTGTCTGGTGGATATCTGCAATAAGTAAATGCTATAGTAAAAGGAAAAAAATTGCTGTCCAGGACCAGGAAAGAGCAGGTGCCTCTTTGGAAGCAATGTCTGCTTAGCCTGAACAAGCAAATAAGAGCACTAGTGAAATCCTACAAAACAAACTTCAAGTCCAAACTGGCCACATCTACTAAAGACAGTCCTAAGGCCTTCTTCACATATGTCTGCAATCTCAAAGGAAGCATTCTGATTTGCTTAGAAGTGGTGGTCAAGGACACCACAATACACAAACGTCATAGATATAGCCAACCTGCTGGCAGACAGGTTCAGTTAAAAGTTCAGCCCTCTCTATCCCATCAGTATATCAGGACATCCCCAGCACCTGCCCCATCCCCTTATCTCTAGGAAGCAAGTCATCATTGCCCTCTCAATGGCAAAAATGAAGTCTCCGTAGGACCCAATAACGTCCCAGGCTGCATCCTACATTAACTCAAGCAGGAACTTGCAGCACCATTAGGCACCTTATTCAACCAAAGCCTGAGTACTGGCTTCATCCTAGCCGAGTGAAGGGCAGCCACTGTCATCTTTTTACACAAAGATGGAGCTTCCACCAATCCATGAAATTATAGACTCATAACCTAACTAGCCTGATATACAAGGTTATAGAGCAGATTGTCATGGACCTCATTAACAAGGACATTGGCAACCTCCAAACACTCTACCCAACACAGTTTGGTTTCGTCAAGGGGAGTCATACCTGTTAAATTTGGTCGACTTATTTGAGACAGTCACCAACGCCATGGATGAGGGGAAGACTGTGCACACCACCTACCTTGACCTGGCCAAACCCTTTAGTACTGTTCCCCACTTGGGTATAATAGCTAAACTCTCTCAAATAGGCATCAATCCGTATGTTACTAGATGGGTGGCAAACTGGCTCACTGTTAGAACCCACTTAGTCAAAATAGGGGAAGCCACCTGAAGCAGTAGATCCGTAACAAGCAGTATACCGTAGAGATCAGTCTTGGGGCTTCTGTTGTTTTGGGTATACTTTTTTGAGGTGCAGGCCAAAACCAGTGGGCTATGGCTGACCAAGTATGCAGATGACTGCAACCTGGGTGCTTCTCATCAATTCCCCTACTGATGTGGACATCCTCCAAGAGGGTCCCACCCAAACAAGTGACTGGTGCCAGAAACATGGCCTCAAACTGAATGCCAAAAAAATGCATCATCATCCCCTTTGGGGAGAGTGACGTCCCCACAAATTATCACATTAATAACAAGGTCCTAAGCATGCAGTCAGTCGTGAGGGACTTTGGTACCCGGGTTGATAGTAAACTGAATTTGGCCATCATATTGCCTCCATTGTACGGAAAGCTTTTTACATGGCCCACCTCATTAGTAAGGGTATCTCATCCAGGGATAAGGAGGTCATAACATCCCTGTATGCTTCCCTTATAGGACCCATTATTGAGTACAATGCTCCTTTCGGCATGTACCTCTCAAAGCACATGCAGCAGCTGGAGAGACCACAGAGGTTCCTCACCAGGAGAATCCAGGGCCTCAGACATCTACCCTACACAGATAGGCTAAAGGCCCTGTCCCTTTAAATAGTCTCATAGAGACTCCTCAGAGGTGACCTTTGTCTGGCATACAAAGCAATGTCAGACTGTACAGTGATGGGACTGCTGCATATCCGCAAGTCAAGCTCCACGCAAGTAATCTGAACGTGTGACCTCAACCTTTTCTGTGACATCAGTAGGACTTGGTGGGACAGATTGGTTTCCCAGAGACTCCCCCTTCTGTGGAATAGACTCCCTCTCGACATCAAGCAGAGTACTTCATTGATCCTTTTTAAGTGCAACCTGGATAGGGAACAGAAAATACTCCCTTGGGATTCCACCTGTGTCCCTGCTGGACAGAGGAATCAGCTGCTGACTTGTCAGAACATGGGCTAAATTCCTGGCTAGGCTTGTAAGGGGCTCAGGACCATTGGTAGTAACATGCTGTGTTCCTATGAAAAAAGCCTGCAGTGAACCATGTACCCACACATGAATTGGATAATAATTACCTATGATGTGAAGTTGTCCTATCTAGCCTTCATTCTGTACTGATGGGTTGAGAATCGATCCTTGATTCCGACTCGGCCATTTACTAAAGCTCAAGGTCTGCAACTAGCTTGTGGCTCACTCCCTATCCCATGATGCTGTAGGGCATTCCCTAGATCTCGTTTGCCGCTGAAACGGATTGAGCATGTCATCTAGCTCTGGCTGAGTGAAATTGTTTTTTCTACTTTAGAACTTTATTATTTCAAAAAATTCTTTATACAAGGCTCATCTCTTATACAACCGATGGAGCAAGTAGGTCGGCGGGTTCAGGAATTTCCCTTAGGAGACATTCCTGGATGCTTTTGTGTAGCTTTGCAGAACCCTTCAAGTCATCCTTCATTAATGCCCCCTTCGATGGCTCGTCCCTGTTTGGGCCTAAAGTCAAAGAAACACTAATGAGGTGTGAACAGACAGGAAAGGCATACTCTACCATCATGGTCCATTTTTCCACACCTTTTAGACCCTATCCCAAGGGTCAAAAGGGAGGGAAAATGTGGTTTAGAAAATCCCAGAGAGCCTTTTAAGACACACGTGATGAACTTTCCTTCAGGGGCAGAGGAGGAGGTAACAATGTAAGACGCAGCAGAGGGGGGTCCACAAAACCTGGGCAACCAAGAATGTTTCTTTGGTAAGCCCTTTCAGCATTCCTGAAAGGAGGCCTCTCTGTCCCCTTCTGGAGGCAGTCAGAGGTCGTTTATCTTTGAACCCAGATGCCTGGCAAAAAATAACAAAAGACAAATGGGTACAAAGAGTCGTATCCAGAGGTTACTGTATACCTTTTTCCATGCCACCCACACTAATGAAAAGGATTCCGGATGTTCCACCCAGTCACAGGAAACAAGCAACCATAGAAGTTGCTAGAAAAAAGTCATCCAACCGGTCCCCGCAGACCAGATAGTATCCGAGACTTACTCAAGGTTCTCTTTAGTTCCAAAGAAAACAAGGGATGGGAGACCCATACTGGATCTCAGCAGAGTAAACAAATCTGTAAAAAAGACAAAGTTCCTGATGGTTACACTGCAGTTGATCCTCCCTTTTCTGGGAAAAGACAATTGGATGTGCTCTATAGACCTCCAGGATGCATACTACCACATAAAAATGGACAGGCCATCCATGAGTTACGTGTGCTTTTGGCTGGGAGCCACTCATTACCAGTTCCAAGCTCTGTCTTTTGGTATCACTGCAGCCCCCAGTGTGTTCACCAAATGTATGGCAATGCAGGATTCTGAACGTTTCCATATTTAGAAATCTGGCTGCTAACCGCTGCCACCAAGCATCTACTTGCACAAGCAAGACATCCACTTTGAATGCCTGTGCTAAGTTAGGAATTACAATGAACTATGAAAAATCTGCGTTATTGCCATCTCAACATATCGTGTTTATAGGCGCAGAGTTAGACATGATTACAATGATGGTAAAACTTCCACCAGACAGGATTCAAACCCTACGAGCACAGGTTCGAGACCTCATCTCAAAAACAATGATTCAAGCAAGGACAATTCTCAAAGTATTAGGTACTATGGCAGCAGCGATCACTATAATCCCCCTAGCTCGGATGCACATGAGAATCTTACAGTGGCTCCTATTCACCCAATGGTCCATGCAGGAACTTCCGATGTTGCATCAGATAATGCTAACAGGATCTCGCAGGAGAGCCCTACGTTGGTAGCTACATTCAGAACAAGTGACCTTAGGCCGTCCTTTCATTCTCCCATCCCCTCTAGCCACAGTGACCACAGATGCCTCCCAGATAGGGTGGGAGGGCATTATCAGGGAAGGACAGCCCAAGGCACGTGGCAGGATTACGAGGCCCATTTGCATATCAGTGTCCTAGAGATGAGAGTGGTGCTTCTGGCATTGCAGGCATTTCAACACTCTCTTCCATTTAGAACAATTGTAGTCCAGACAGAAAACATGGCATTTGTTTGGTATATAAACAAACAAGGAGGAACCAAATCTTTCCCCCTTTGTTGAGAGGAGCTGAGAGTATGGCAGTGGGCAACTTCCTCCCAACACTTTTTGATAGCAACACATATCCCGGGGAAATCCAGCGTGATAGCAGACAAACTCAGCAGAGCAATTCTAATGCCTCACAAGTGGTCCCTGAAACAAGAAGTGGCAGAAATGATTTTCCAAAAATGGGGCCAGCCTTGCTGCGATCTTTTTGCCATGTCCATGAGCACAAGCTACTTTGCTCTAATCCTCCCTCCAGGGGAATCCCCAAAGTTTGCACTTGTACATGATTGGCCTTGGGTCTCCTCTACACTTCCCCCCCCCATTTCCATTGATACCCAAAGATGTTCTTCATGTTTCACTGTTGCAGTCATCACACTTGGGTTATCTGCCTGCAGGTAGCCCTCAGTCGGCCCAAATACCAAAGACTTAGTATTTCTGCGTCAGATGCTGTCACTCCAGGACTGATGTCAGGTCGTCAGAGGTATAAAAACAGGCAGCCGACGCCATTACATCAGTCTTTCTTGCTGAGGAGCCTGAAGCAGAAGCAGTTTGCAAGTGCCAGTCGGCCGCTGCCTGCATTTTCGTTTACAAATTGAATAATTCTGAAGTCTTCTAAAGCTAAGTACCCAGTTGGGGATCCCTTTTTCTTGCTCTAACCGATGTCAGAAAAAGTTAGCAGTTGTCTTGCCTGTGGAAAGCAAGTATCACACAGAGATTTTCATTCTTACTGTCCCATTTGTTTAGGCCCAGACCACGACGTACCCCGCTGTCGGTTTTGTGCCTTGTTCAACGCCTGAACCATTCATCGTTGGGCTCTCATTGTCGCTAAATTCTTTCGATGTCCTTCAAGGATGCATCTGCAGTCCTAACATATGGGTTGTCCTGCCTCAGGCAGCCCTTCGGTCGGTCGGATTCCAAAGTCTGGGTCTGGCCTCGGCTGATGTCGCACTTCACCCGACGTCATAGCTGCTGGGGTATAAAGGCATCAGCCGACGCCATTTTCCTCAGTCTTTCTTGCCGCGCGGTGCCCGAAGCAGAAGCTGTTCGCAAGTGCCGGTCGGTCAGATCCAGAGATTTCTACTACCGAAGACTTCTAAAAAGCTAAGTACCCGTTGGGGACTCTTTCTTGCCTCAGCCGATGTCAGACAAAGTAAATAATTGTTTAACTTGTGGGAAACAAATACCTCATAAGGATTTCCACTCTTACTGCCTTCCTTGCTTAGGCCCAGACCACGACGTATCAGCTTGTCTAGCCTGTGCTTCCTTCAACCGACGGATGCTTAGACGTCGGTCGGAGTTTGCAGAGGAGTTTTTTGGTCCCGCTTTTGCATATAAGATGCCGTCGGAGACTCCGACTACACAATTAGTTAAAAAGCGCAAGGAAAAGGACCGACACTCGCGGTCCGCGGTTTCGGCTGAAACCACGGTTAGGCCAACCGCGAGTGTCTCGGTTTCGGCTGAAACCGAGTCCTCGGTTCTTCCTTCGGCCGAAAGCATGCCTCCGATAGCCGAGGCCTCACAGAGCATGGCTGAATCTGCTACTGAAATTACTGCTACAGAAGCAGGCACCCAGGATTTGTCAGACACTATTCCTTTAGACATATCTACCCCTGCACGTGGGGCTGCTAGACCCCCTGCTTCTATGTCTATCAAGGCCTTTTCCAGGGCTAAAGCAGCTAAATCTTCTAAGGCCTTACCTGCTAAAACTCCCTCACACAGGCATACCTCTGGTTCCCAAATACTCAGCCTGGCTGAGGATCTTATCTCTTTGATCAGGGGATCCCAACCTCACCCAGACAGGGCCTCTTAACCCCCTCCAGATAAGAGGTCTAGGACTGAACCCCCGGAACCTGTCTCTACAGACTATTCCTCGGATGACTCAGATATTTCAGACCATCAGGAAGGCCCATATTCTCCTTATGAGGATTCTGATGCAGAAGACTCCATTCCTTCTGCCTCTCCTCCTGAAGAATTTTCTTTTGGGGAAACCCTACATGCTATGAGGGAACACTTCCAATGGCAGGGCCAGGATTTTTCAGATTCAAGGAAAAGGCTTAGGACTTTTTTACACTTACCACAGCATAGGCCTTTAGCCATTCCTCCAGTACTAACGGTTGTTGATGATGCATATAATGATGCCTGTACTGCCCCTGATTCTCTTCCTCCGGCCCCTGCCAAGCCTGACAGATATTACAGGGTCCCGGACACACACTACCACTTGTATAAGGCTCCTGTTGCAGACCCAGAAACCATTTCACAGGGCCCTAAAGGTGTGGCAGCTGCCTCTGCCAAAAACCCTCTTCCCTCTGAAAGAGAATCTAGAGCATTAGAGAGATGGGGTAAAAAGGTTTATACTTCTGCTACTCTTTCGGCCAGGGCCTTAAACTGTCAATTTCACATGATTCAGTACCAGGAATTTTTTTTAGACCAGCTAAATAAAAAACTGTCCTCTCCTGAACCTATAGACCGCAAGTCCCTTCAGGATTTGGTACATAACTCTCAGCAGGTCAGTAACCATTTCTTAAAATGTGGCTATGATGCACTGGAGGCTTCCTTTAGATCAGCTATGACTGGAACAGTGATTCGAAGGCATGCCTGGTTAAAAGAACAATCCTTACCAGACCATGTTAAGTCAAAACTGCTAGATGTTCCTATGGAGAAACAAAGTTTGTTTGGCTCCCCTGCGCAGGAGGTTCTAAAGAAAGTGGAAGAAAAAGCAAAATCTGTCCAAACTGTCAAGGATTTCTTACAGGTCCAACCTCCGAGGTTTAGCAGAAATTGGCCTTCGAAGAATTGGTCCTTTCCAGACACCTCCAGAGCACAGAGAGGCAGAAATAGACGCCCAAGAGGCAGAGGTCAATCTAGGGGTGCCTACAGGGGACGTCAGTGGCAACCTGCCAACCAGAGAAGTGCTGCCACAGATTCAACTACAACCACTTCCACAGGACAGACACAATGACTTGGCTCTGGTTCCGCCTACCAGGGAACAACTGGAAGCACCCTTGGGCGGAAAGCTAGCCTTATTTTCTGACAACTGGCATTGCATTACAGGAGACAAATGGACTTTACAAACAATAGACAAGGGCTACAGGTTTCACTTCCACACTCTACCAAAAAAGAGAGGAATGCCAAACCTACCACCAAGCCAAAAAACAGAGGCTCAAAGACAAATCAACAACTTACTACGGATGAGAGCTATAGAAAAGGTACCACCTATGGAACAAGACCAAGGTTTTTACTCCAGGCTTTTCCTTGTACCAAGAAAAGAAAATCAATGGAGATCTATTCTCGACTTGTCCGCACTGAACACATACCTCATTGTTCCAAAATTCAAAATGCTGACCCTCCAGCAACTTCTTCCCATGCTGGGCAAGGAGTCTTGGCTGGTGACTCTAGATCTCAAGGAGGCATACCTGCACGTCCCTATATGACCAGATTGCAGAAGACACCTCAGATTTCTTGCAGGATCAGAGCATTATCAATTCTCAGCATTGCCCTTTGGCTTATCTACTGCGCCCAGAGTATTCATTGCTCATTGCAGGCTTCAGGGAATTCAAATTTACCCATACCTGGACGACTGCCTAATACAAGCGGACAACAAGGCAAAATTAACAAAAGATTTGGAAAATGTCATACAACTGTTGCAAGCCTTGGGATACACAGTCAACATGCAAAAGTCAAGACTAGTACCATCCCAAAGGATAACATTTTTGGGTGCAGAACTGGATACATCAACTCAGATGGCTTTTCTCACAGAAGAAAAACAAAAGCAACTACCAGTCTATTTCATGACATTAACAACACAACCTCAGCTTACTGCAAGGAAAGTCCTGCAAGCCCTGGGTTACATGGCATCCTGCATAATATTGATCCCGCATGCCAGGCTGCATATGAGAAAGTTGCAGTGGTACCTAAGGAATGTATGGTCTCAACACAAGCACAGTCTAGAAGCCCAGATTCCAATAATTCCATGCCTGAAACAAGAATTCCTGTGGTGGGCTCAGGCCTGTCAGTTGAACAGAGGATTGCCTTTCCACAAACCACATCCAAGCCAGACCATCACCATGGATGCCTCAGACCTAGGCTGGGGGGCACACATGGTGGACAAGTGTATACAAGGCCTATGGACCCAAGACCAGCTGAATCTACACATAAATCTAAAGGAGATGCTGGCAATGAAACATGCAATCCAGGCATTCAGACCACTTCTTCAACAAGGTCACCTGCTGATAAGGACGGACAATACCACAGTCATGTGGTACATCAACAAACAGGGAGGTACACACTCATATCCTCTATGCCGGATGGCAATGGACCTGTGGAATGTGGCCCTGAATCTCGACATTCAACTACAGGCCAGATTTGTACCAGGAAAAGAAAATTCACTAGCAGACACCTTAAGCAGAACTATCACGGATGCTCACGAATGGATGCTGCATCCAGATATCTTCAAAGCCATAACAAAGAAATGGGGAATGCCAGAGATAGACCTGTTCGCCTCCCCACACAACCACCAATTGAAGAAATTCTGCACAAGAGCATACCACCCACTTGCCTGGAGGGTGGACTCCCTTTCCTTCAGCTGGAAAAACTTGACAGCATATGCATTCCCACCTCTTCCTTTGATGTACAAAGTCCTAGTGAAGATCAAAGAGGATCAGCCAAGGGTAATCCTGATAGCTCCAGACTGGCCAAGACAACATTGGTACCCGCTACTGAGAAGCATGTCTCGGACACACGCATGGCCTCTACCTCTATGTCCCTTACTGCTAACACAGAACAACTACAAGATCCTGCATCCAAACTTGAAAACACTGCAGCTAGCTGCTTGGAATATTGCATAAAACAAAATGAACCAGATTTATCTCAGAGGGTTAAGGACATTATCCTGGAGGCACGCAGACCCTCCACAAGGAAAACTTATTCAGCCAAATGGAAAAGATACCTCATTTGGAGTGCAGCAAAGGGAGAAAATGTCTCATTGGCAAACATAGCACACATCCTGGAATACTTAACAGAACTGTTCCACAATGGCCTGTCCTACTCCTCCATTAAGATTCATGCATCAGCAATTTCAGCAGAATACAACATGGATCCTCCTGTCTTCTCTCATCCTCTACTCAGGCAGTTCTTGAGAGGAATCAAAAATGTAAAGCCTCCAAGGAAACCACCTTTACCTACATGGGATCTCAACTTTGTGCTGGAAAAGTTAACACTTCCCCCTTTTGAACCAGCAGCAACAGCAGACTTACAGTTCTTATCTTGGAAAACTGCTTTCCTGCTAGCGATCACTTCAGCTAGAAGGATATCTGAGTTACAGGCCTTAATGGCAGTACAGCCCTTCCTTATCTTCCATCAGGATAGAGTGTCTCTGAGAACTAACCCTACTTTTATGCCAAAAGTGGTCTCCAGAGTATCATTGAACCAAGCGATTCATTTACCTACATTCTTCCCCAACCCACAGAACAGGGGGGAAAGACTACTACATACCTTGGATGTGCACAGACAATTACGCTACTATCTGGACAGAACTAAGACCAACAGAAAAACTGACCAGCTTCTGGTTGCATATGCAACAGGAATGCAAGGAAAAGCAATTTCAAAACAGACAATCTCAAAATGGATAGGAAATTGCATTAGATTTTGCTACTCTTTTCATGGAAAGACAACTCCTGAAAATATCAGGCCTCACTCCACAAGAGCTACAGCCACCACTACAGCTTTCCTACGAGGAGTGGCTACCAAAGACATTTTAGAAGCTGCTACTTGGAGCTCCGTGCATACATTTGCCAAGCATTATAATCTTCCTTTATACTCCAGATCCCGAGCAGGTTTTGCAACTGCTGTTTTGCAAGGGATCTTGACTACACCGTCTTTATCTTAGTGCCTCCTCCCCCAGTTTGGCTATGGTATTCTACCCATATGTTAGGACTGCAGATGCATCCTTGAAGGACATAGTACAGTTTTGTACCTACCATAAATGTAGATGTCTGATAGGTATGCATCTGCGGTCAGGATTACCCACCCTCCTACCCCTCTGTGGTATTCCTAGGGTACTTACCCCTCTTTTAGCTAGCTGGGGGAATCTATTATGGTGTATTTGTTTGTATATATGTATATGTATATATATATATATATATATATATATATATATATATATATATATATATATATATTTTTTTTTTTTTTTTTTTGATCTCTACTGTTTGGAATTATTTGCATTTATCCAAATTTAGCCTTCCTAGAGGGCACCTGGCATCTGGGGCAAGAAACACTGAGGAAAATGGCGTCGGCTGATGCCTTTATACCCCAGCAGCTATGACGTCGGGTGAAGTGCGACATCAGCCGAGGCCAGACCCAGACTTTGGAATCCGGCCGACCGAAGGGCTGCCTGAGGCAGGACAACCCATATGTTAGGACTGCAGATGCATACCTATCAGACATCTACATTTATGGTAGGTACAAAACTGTACTTTCTCTATCTCCATATTCTGAAATGGCTTTGGTAAGCCATCCGACTACCGATATTCTGAGAAAACGTAAAGATAAAGACAGAGACAGACCGCATAGGTCCAAAGCTGCAGACAACGCTTCCGTTAAGCTAGTCGCCAGTTTGCTGGTACTCAGTGAGGTGCTTTTGCAGCCCCTGATGCTCGCTTCAATGGATTTGCAGGCCTCTACCAAGACCCATTAGGAGTCCGGTATGTCGTGAGACTCTTCTTCGACTGTGGAACCTGCTGATGTCTTTATCTTGGATGGGTCTGGACCCGCTGTGCAGGCACTGACTGCTGAGGCATTTCTTCACTCAACAGATGTTCGACTCAAACCGACAACTTCTTTTTTATGTAAAACTACAGTTTCTTAGGCCTAGAGTACGTGCTATGCCTAGAAAACTGACGACCAAAGCGCATGCACCTACTCCCATGCCAGAATGACAAATGCTTAAAATGGCAGAAGACCTTATTTTGCTGATTAGGGGAAGTCAGCCTTACCCTGCTAAGAGGAAAAGAGACCAGTCCCCTGCAGCTTCAACAGACCAGGAATCCAATGACTCTGAGGTATCTGATTATGAACAAAAAACAAACAAAAATCCGGAACAACTAATGAAAATAAATTAAACCAAACCAGAGCCACAAAATAATGACCAAACTTTTAATTCAACATATCCACAGTAAGCGCTTTCATCCACCAAGAACTTCTTCAGACTGTATAATGTGTTACAAAAAATACAGTCATTAAATACACATGATCTATGATGTCACATGACATAATTTTTTTCCTTTTAAGGAAAGCAATGAACTCCTTGTCATTTAAGCCAAGAGGATGGCAAGCATTCAGTTTTACTTGACATTCATACGCCTTCCAACTCAATTCTTTTTCTGCATCAAATTTTTTTCTGCTTCCAAAACTTCATCCAAAACACAAAACTTAAAATTTATTTTGCACTTGTTATCCTTACTTAAAGCATTTTTATCACCTTGCACATTTGCAGCATTCTTGTGCTCATACAGTCTTTTATTTAATTCTCTTGTTGTTCGCCCTACATAAAATGCAGTACATGACATACAATCAATCAAATACACTACAAATCTTGATTTACAAGTGTATCTGCCTTTTATATGCACCCATGCAGTACCCAATTTAGGCCTAAAGGTATCAAAGCAGCTACAACCAAAATTCCCACCCCTTTGAACAGGGATTCCAGAGCTTTGGGCATTTGGGGTAAGAAGGTATATATCTCTGCAACTCTTGCTATTAGGGCATTGAATTGTAGTTTCACATGCTGAAGTACCAACAACATATTATGGAACTTATTAAACAAAAAGTGGCTACCTTTACAAACTGTGCAGAAAATAAAGAATTGCAGGAGCTTATGCACTCTGTAAGCCAAGTCAGCAAGCATACTTTGCAGTGTGGCTTTGATGTCCTAGAAGTATCTTGCCAGGCAGCAGTCACTGGTTCTGTACTGAGAAGACATGCTTGGCTCAAGGAGCAGACTTTGCCAGACCATGTCAAATCAAAGTTACTAGATGCTCCTTTGAACAAAGACAGTTTGTTTGGCACCAAAGCAGAAGAGGTTCTTAAAAAGATGGAAGCAAAAGCTAAGTCTTTGCAGACTGTTAAAGAATTCTTACTAGTACAACCCCCTAGATTCAGTAGGAATTGCCCTTCCAAACACTGGTCCTTTCCAGCCCCCTCCAGGCCATCTCAAGCCATACCCAGGGGAAACAGACCATCCAGACTACAGTCTCAGGGTATGCAGAGGTCTAAGCAATGGAGTGCCCCAACCCCCAAAGCAGGGAGTGGTAAGCCACCTCCTTATGGAAAAAACTCACAATGACTTCTCTACTCCACTCCCCATCCCTGTCCAGTTGCTAGTGCCCGTAGGAGGAAAACTTGCCCTTCATGCAAAAAACTGGATGGCCATTACACAAGACTGATGGGTCCTCAGCATTGCATTCCAGGGGTACAAATTTTACTTCCACTCACTGCCAACCCCAAGAGGGTTCCCAGACCTTCCTCCAAACCAGTGGGCAGAGGCTTAAAGCCAAGTTCTTTCCCTGCTGTCCATCAGAGCTATTCAGCCGGTTCCAGTAGAGCAGATAAGTCAAGGATTCTATTCCAGACTCTTCCTGGTACCCAGAAAAGAGGGCTCTCGGCGGCCAATTTCAATTCTCAGCACCTTACCCTGCTTACCCTGCAACAGCTTCTACCTATGGTAGCCAAGGATGCCTGGTTAGTCACCCTAGACTTAAAAGAAGCCTATCTGCACATCCCTATAAGGGAGTCATGCAGGAAGTATCTATGTTTCAGGGCCGGATCTATGCATTATCAGTTCTCTGCACTTCCCTTTGGCTTATGCACTGTGCCCAGGGTATTCACAAAATGCCTTGCTCCAGCCATTGCTTACTGCAGGCAGAGAAATATACAAATTTACTCATACTTGGACGACTGCCTGTTTCAGGCGGACAGTCAGGAACTGCTGTTGCAGCACCTGATATTTGTGAAAAAACTTCTCACTTCTTTGGGGTACACCATCAACGAAAAGAAATCAAAACTGGTACCCAATCAAAAGATTGTATTCCTGGGAGCAAGCTTGGACACAACATCCCAGATGGCATTCCTCACTTCAGAAAAACAAGTCTATCTGACAGCCTACTTTAAACAAATGGCCACCAGAACCCGCTATCTGCAAGAAAAATACTGCAGGCCCTAGGGTTCATGGTCTCGTGTATACTGCTAATTCCATATGCAAGACTGCATATGAGGAAACTTCAGTGGTACTTAATAAGTGTTTGGTGCCAATATTCTCAGGACCTGGCAACAGTCATTCCTGTCATACCCTAAGGACAGTGTTCCTTTGGTGGGCAAAATCATGCAACAACAAGGGACTGCCCTTTATTCAACCCCACACTGCCCAATCCCTAACCACAGATGCATCAGACTGTGCCTGGAGAGCACACATGGCCGGCAAATGCATTCAGGACCACTGGAGCCCAAGTCAAATTCATCTACACATCAACCAAAAAGAGATTCTAGCTGTGCAGAATGCCCTGACAGCTTTCAGATCCCTACTCTTTCCACGACAACTTCTAATAAAAACAGACAACACCACAGTTATGTGGTACATCAGCAAGCAGGGGGAACTCACTCTTACCCACTCCGCAGGTTAGCCATGGCCCTGTGGAACACGGCCTTGGACATGCATGTCCATCTGCAAGCTCAATTCCTGCCAGGCAAACAAAACTCACTGGCAGACGACTTAAGCAGAAATCTCCTAGACCCACACGAGTGGCAATTGGAGCCCAGCACCTTCAACCTTCTGATCCAGAAATGGGAGAACCCAGAGGTGGAATTCTTTAACTCCCCTTACAACCACCAGGTCAACAAATTCTGCACCAGGAATCCTCAAAGCAGGACCTGGAAAGTGGATGCCCTTTCTTTTCAGTGGGTAAATCTCTCAATCGTTGCCTTTTCCCCTTTGCCCCTTCTCTCAAGAGTATTATTCAAGATAAGACAGGACAGACCAAGGACAATTCTGATTGCCCCGGACTGGCCACACCAGCACTGGTACCCACTCCTGCACAGCATGTCACTGGTGCCACGCTGGCACCTACAACAGAACCCAACCCTTCTTCTTGCACCCTCTTCTCAAACAGTTCCTGAGAGGGGCAAACAACTTAAGGCTGCCTATAAGAGCACCCACCTCTGCTTGGGACCTTAACTTTGTACTGCAAAAGCTCACACTTACCTCCTTTGAACCTGCAGTGTCGGCAGAGTTAAAATTCCACTCTTGGAAAACAGCCTTGCTTCTGGCCATCACTTCAGCTAGAAGAGTGTATGAGCTACAAGCACTTATGACTGTGGAACTCTTCATTATTTTCCATGCTGACAGTGTTTCCCTCAGGACTAACCCTTCCTTTATGCCTAAAGTGGTGTCCAGCGTGGCTCTAAACCAATCCATCCATTTGTCAACTTTCTTCCCTAATCCTCTAAATAAAGGGGAAAGGATCCTGCACTCCTTGGATGTGCACAGACTGCTCACATTCTACCTTGATAGGACTAAGCCCTTCAGAAAATCTGACCAGTTACTACTCAGCTTTGCAACAGGGGCAGAGGGCTAGGCCATTTCAAAACAAGCAGTTTCCAAATGGATAGCACGCTGCATCCATTTCTGCTACAAGCACCGTGGAAAACCAGCCCCTCAGGTGGTCAGAACACATTCTACTAGGGCAACTTCTACCTCTACAGCATTTCACATCCTGGAAGCTGCTACCTGGAGTTCTGTACACACCTTCACCAAGCATTACCATCTGCCTATCTTTTCCAAATCCAGGGCAGGTTTTGCAACAGCAGTCCTGCAAGGCATACAAGCCAGCCCTAACTCTTCTTGACTGCCTCCACCCTTCTTCAGCTTTGGGAATCCTCCCAAGTGTGATGACTGCAACAGTGAAACACGAAGAACATAGTACAGTTGTGTATACTTGCCATAAATACAGATGTTCGAGTATATTCACTGTTGCAGTCCTGGATTCCCTCCCTCCAGCCCCCTGGTTTCTCTTTCTCCTTTCTATGGCTATTACTCCCCCCTCTCCGGTGTATTGGTATTTACTTTTTACTGGTTGTATTTTCCCCACCATAACTTAGCTCTCTATTTGGGGGGCTCCTGACATTTGGGGCAAGAAAAACCGATGTAATGGCGTCGGCTGCCTGTTTTTATACCCCTGACAACTTGACGTCAGTCCTGGAGCAACAGCATCTGACGCAGAAATACTAAGTCTCTGGTATTTGGGCCGACTGAGGGCTACCTGCAGGCAGATAACCCAGGTGTGATAACTGCAACAGTGAATACACTTGAACATCTACATTTATGTTAAGTGTACACAACTGTACTTTCTTCAGAAAGCCAGTGTTTTGGGAAGAACCTTAATCTTGATAGCCCCTTACTGGCCTCGCCAGATTTGGTTCCCCTTTCTATGGCCTCATCCTCAGGAAGAGCCTTGGATTCTGGACCGAGTACCAGATCTCCTGATCCATTCATCAGGGGCTCTTCATCTCTTCAAATCCTCAAGTTAACAGCTTGGCTGCTCCAATTTCAAGTATAGCCAGGCTAAAATACCTTTTATCTGCAGCCAACATATCCTGATTTCTTCTCACAAGACATCTACCAAAAGACTGTATCTCAGTAAATGGAAGAGGTTTTCAATCTGGGCACTAGAGACTCATATTGATCCTTATTTAGCATCTATATCTTCCATCCTAGAGTTCTTGATGAAGCATTTTAATGAAGGAGCAGCTGTAGCTACTATTTGAGTACAACTACCAGTGATGATATATTTTTATTTTGGGAATGAAGGACCAAATATTTTGTCCCACAGACTATCAAAGGCTTTTCTGAGAGGCACTAATAATCTTTTGAGACCACCCATTAAGCCCCCACTATCACCATAGAACTTGAATTTTGTGCCATCCAAAATAACCCCCCCCCCCCCGCCCCCCGTTGAGCCTTTATCATCATTTGACTTAAGGTTCTTAACGTGGAAGACCGTTTTCCTTGTGGATTTTACTCAGCTAGGAGGGTTTCAGAGTTAAAAGCATTATCTATAAAACCTCCATATATGTTGTTCCACAAAGACGGTGTTACTCCAAACGAATCCAACCTTTCTACCAAAAGTATGTTCAGATTCCAATTTGAACCAGTCCATAGACTTACCAGTTTTTTCTCCAATTATGGCAATAAGGCAGAATAAGTGCTTCACCAACTTGATGTTCATAGACAGTTGCATTTCTATCCACACAGAACTAAAGAATTCAAGAAAATGGATCAGCTATTTGTATAATTTTCTGAGTGTAAAATAGGTCTGCCTGTAGCAAAAACTACTCTGTCGAGGTGGCTGTCAGACTGCATTTCAAGTCAGTAAATAAACAGCTACCAGACAAGATAAAAGCTCATTCTGCTAAGGCTGTCTCTACTTCCTCTGCATTTTGTGCTAAATTACCAATAGACACCATCTGTCCAGCAGCCTCGTCCAGGGCTGTGAAGGATGTGCGTCAGGGCTGGTAACATTAGCGGACCGGAGTTCCGCTATGGTGACCCCTAACCGGGATAAGCCGAAAGACACAAGAACAACAACAAAGTAGATTTGGCTTCCAAGATCAGGTCTCCTTTGGGTCCACTGTTCTGAAGAATATACTCCCATGAGCCACCCAAGAAGATTGGTGCTAGGGACGCTGTCCCATCAGTACAGACTGAAGGCTTGACAGGACAACTTCACATAAAGAACTTATGTACCTACCATAACGTTACATGTGAGTTGTCCATCTTGTCCTCATTCTTACGTACCACCCTCCTACCCCCTTCCTTTGGCTCCTGGAGAAACAAGAGGTTACAATTTGGCACCTAATGGTCTTTGACCCTCTTTTTACCTTACCAGCTTACAAGAAACCCTTTCTCTCTCTCTTAATATATAGTTGTATTTTTTCTTTATGCATGTGTATTTCTTATTACGTAGTAGTATTTCTATATCAGCAAACAAGATCTGGCAAATGCCCTACAGCATCATGGGATAGGGAGTGAGCCATGAACTAGTTGAAGACCTCGAGCTTTAGTAAATGGCCAAGTCGGAACTGAGGATCGGTTCCGAACCCATCAGTAGAGAATAAAGGCGAGATGGACAACTCACATGGAACGTTATGGTAGGTACATAACTTCTTTTGTATGAGAGCATAATATGAGGAAGTATTTATGGATTAAAAATTATTCTATTGTAGTAGCTAATGAATAAAAAGTTAGTACGAAATTTGAGAAGCTGGATGCTCTTGGTGAATGATAGATATAAGCAGTAAAAATGTTTCTAGTCTCTCTAGTTTTATGTGCAGGTCTGGTGTATGTTTATCAACTGGGGAGAAGCTGTTTATCATAATTAATAGAGTTGAAGGAGCTTATTTTTGAGGGGAACAGGAAAAGAGTTAAGTGGATAATTTGATTCTTCCTAGTGAGCAGTGTGGTTTAGGATTATGTGATTTGAAAGGATACTTTAGAGCTTCACAGATAAGGCTTTTTGTATACATAACAAAATTAGGTTATAAATCAAAGTGGAAAGGGGGAGGTGCTGAAATGAGGGAGTTTGAGAAGCAAAAAAGAGAGCAGGATTTTGCATACAGAACCTTGGGGAAAATAATAACTATACTTATTTGCTGCTACTTTATGAACAAACAAGGAAATTAAGAAAAGAGATGTTACTAATATTGATGACTGCAAGTAGAGGTGAAGAAAAAAAGGAAGGGGATAGGATTTACCAGAGAAAATTAACACAAGGAATCAAGGTATTTTGTTGACGTGTATTAAATTATCACTTTAGACATAGGCAAAAATACATTAGCAGAAAAGAAAACAAACCTTATTAACACTTTATTTTGTATTTACAGACAATTTCTATCATAAGTCCAGCATATTACATAAGTTACTGTCATGCCTTCCCTTAAACTTCACTCCTCCTCCTTAACATTATTCTGCATGTACTGTTCCCATAGTTTCCATTTATTTCTATGTAGTTTGTTCCGTCCCTTTTTCTAAAGCGCCTTCTTCCAGTTCTTTTAGCTCTTTTATAATATTCAGTACTTCAAGTACAGTTGGTGTAGACTTTGATTTCCATTTTCTAGTTATTGCTTGTTTAGCTGCAAACAGAATTTAACTTAAGGCCTTAATGAGTCTAGACGGTTCAGATCCTGTATCCCAGCTCAAAAGAATATTTTCCTTAATTACACCCATTTGCTTACAAAATATTTTTACCAAGTCCTCTGTAGAGAATTTTTAAAGTCTGCCGACTCATTACACTTCCAACAACTATGTTCTCAGTTACCTCTTTCTTCCCTGTCACTCCTCCAGTATTTGCTGTGTACCCGAGGAAAAATTCTTTGAAGTCTGCTTAAGGTATGCAAATACCTATGCAAACACTTTCAAGCAAAAATCCTAAACCTTCTGGACTTTGTAGCATATTTAGGAGTCATACATATGTCCTTCCTCCTCTTGTAAATTGCTTTTCCAGTCTTTCTTCAAAATCTTTTCTAACCTACTCTTGGCCTCGTCTCACTCTGTTACTTCTGTCTGTATATTTATTTGCTCCCAATACTTGGTTTGTTTGCCAGTTTTCTCCAGTAAATTCCAGTCCTCTGTCACCTATTTTCTGTACCCCTACTTGCAGTCATCACTATGGGCAAAATCTCTTTTCCCCATTCCCGTGTTGGCTTAGGATTTAAAATACATTTTCTGCATGCTTGTTAATATTTTCCTCAGAACAGTGTAAGAAACTTTTCTGTGTGGAAGTTTTTCAATTCCTGTATGTCTAGTTAATCACTATATATTGAAAAGCAGAAAAAATCCAAATGGTAGTAGAAGTAGCAAACTTAAAAACGCCCTAAATGAAAAAATAAAAACTTATTTTGAAATATTAATATTATACAGAATTATCTCTATTGGCTATTCCGAAGTAATCCAAGAAGGGAAGACTGTCTTTTTCCAGTCGAGAATCCTTAATTATCCACACAGATAAGTGATCCAAACAAAATAAAAAGAATAAGTAGAATGATAGTTTCATCCCAGACTTTCTGACTACTTGCTGTCAGGTATGGGGGTGGTTTATTTAGTTGTAAAACAGTGTAACGGTTTACATGTTAACAAATTGAAATCCCTTCCCCCATCCTTATCAGTGTGATATTTGAGTTGATATTGCCTTACTTACTAAATGTCCTAATAATTTAAACCTTGTGCACTTTAAATGAAATTAATAATGATTTTGTACTTCTTATTAAACAGATTATTATTAAACAAAGTCTGTGAATGTATCAAAGACATTATAATACATGGTTGGAAATATTTAAACATTAGACCATTTGGCAATCAAAAAATTATAATCTGGTGTTGTAAATCTTTATTTATTCCTTACTGTTAGGACTTCAGTTCCGTCCTCGGACCTAATACGGCCGTTACCAAACTCGCGCCAGCCAAAAGCTCTTATTTAAGACCTACCCACAATGCCCCTCTCATAGTCTCTCCAGATCTCATTTGCCGCGTTCCTCATCAGACGTGCCAAGCCTTCCCTCTCTCAAGCGAAGTGTAGCATTTTTGTGATTTATCTATATCGCTACCTCCTCTAGTTAGTTTTTCCATGTATATATTTTTTTCATCTGTAAATTTATATACTTTCTTTCTAATACCTAACCTCCACCCTTCGGTAGCTCTTTTCATACCATCGTTGGTACTGTCCCTCTCCCTTACTTTTAGTAGGCCCTTTCCTACCACTTTGTGGTATTTCTTAGTACCATTGTTGGTACTCCTCTTTTTTTCTGTTTATATAACAAAAAAAAAAAAAAAACTTTTTTCTTTAATCTTGCTGTTGTTGTTTTGGTTGGTTAAACTGTAGTTTAGGACTATAGTGTGGTTTCATTGATGTCTGATAAAGTAAAACTAGAATTTAAACAGGGTGATAAGTGCGGGTGTAAGATGCCCAACTCAGAAGATCACACCCGGTGTGTTTATTATTTGGACGTTGACCACATCAATGTATCTTGTGATATTTGTTCCAGCTTCAGAAATCGTACATTGGCTGAGCATAAGAACAAGCTGATTCTGAAAGGTATGATGAAAACTCCCTTCTTGGAGGCTCTTTCTGGGACGGAGGTCTCACCACCTCCCAAGCATAATAAACATAAAGAGAAATGGAGTCACTCAGTTCTGACATCTTCGTTCTCCTCGGAACCGAGTCGACACCGGACTTCTCCCGCACCTTTGGTGCAGACTACTTTGGCACCAGGCTCCATGTCTTCTCCCTCGGTGCTGCCCTTAATTCTGACTCCAACCACTGTACCAACTTAGGCACCATCCTCCTCGGAGCCGACCTTGGTTTTGACACAGGCTCTGTACTTGTATCGGCACTGTCCCTGGCCATGATGCCGCTGTTTCATATGGCTGCACTAATACTGACACTTGTCAGTTCCTAAGGTTGAACACCTTCCCAGAACCAGATATTCTCCCACTTATGACGCCTTTTTGGAACACGAGTTTAGTCTATTTCTTGAGAGACCTGAATCTCCTTCGGCAGCTTCCTTCAGATCCACCAGGAGTCTTTCAGAACAAGATGTAGTGAGGGTTATGGACCAGCTCTTGGCAGCTAGAGGATTACCCACCCCTGCTAGGTCTTCCTTCCCTCTTGGAACAGAAGCTTTCACAGCATATTCACCTGTATATCCTTCTCCGGCCTCCTCCTAGGTCCCGGAGACTTCATTACTGATGGCCATCCCGGTGCATTCTGTTTTGGCTCCGACTGTGGAGGGTTCCTTGTCCGCACCGATTACTCTTGGTGCAATGGCTCCGTTGGAACTGGCTTGCTCTCGGAGCAGTGATTGGACTGTCGGCACCGTGGCTCCTAGTTCGGCGCCTATTTTTTTGGTGGCGCCATCTATGGCCACTGCTCCCCCGGAAGCTACTGGTCCTCTTGGAGTTCCTCACCTGGAGGCGGGCTCCTCAGGGCGGGGTGTGACCCTGGTTCCGAGGTTGCCCTCCTCTGTTCTGGGCTCACTTCCCTCCTCGGGTGGGCCTGCTTTCCAGGTGATGGAGAGGATTCTTGCCTCAACAGGCTCGCAGTTGGCACCATTAGTATCGACACCTGAACGCCCCCCTCTAGCATGCAGCTGTCCCAACCCCCTACTCTGGGATCTTGAGCACGTGAGCCGCAAGACCTTCCCTTGAAGGAACCCCTTTTTCCAGAGCTGTCCTTAGAAGATCTCACTGGGGAGCCACCCCGGAAGAAACTGTGCAAGAGGAAGCACCTTGATTCCCCTGAGGAATCCATCACTGAAGACACTGATTGCAATGAGGGAGAAGGGTCCCCACAGTCTCCCCTGGAAGACGTCTCATTTGGAGACATTCTCAAGATCCTCAAGCAGAGAGGTGACTGGAAGCCCTCCAACCCTTCTTTGGAGGAATCTGTGTTATTGTAGGCTTTCCGTGCTCAGCCATTTACTTCCTGGGTGACCCCACCTGCGGATGAGCTTGTTAAACTTATTGTGCAGCGTGCCTGGAAAGCCCTAGACAACATAGAACCTGTCCCCCAGTGGCCAGAAAAAAAATTTTATCCACCAGTGAAGACCAGCCCAATTGGTCCAAGCAGCTGGTAGTTGATTCCATGGTCATGGCGGTGGCCAGCAAGAGGGAACTGGCAGAAGATAGTTCCACTATTCATCCCCCGAACAGGGAGTCTTGGGCTATGGACAGACTGGGGAAGCGGGCCTACGCTTCAGCGACCTTTGCCATTCGATCGCTGAATTATCTGGCATACTTTACTCGCCTCCAAAAAGACCTAATCTCAGAAATGTCTGGCTCTTTGGCGAGGGTACTGCCTGACGAGGTGCGTGATACTCTTTCCTCTCAGCTGGCTACCCTGGAATCCATCTCAAACTCCTCAATGCTGTTGATCTCTCACACCACTGAGAGGACAGCTCGAGCAGCTGCATCAGGCATCGTCATGAGATAGCATGCTTGGATGCATTTGTGTGATTTCGCGGACCCCTTTAACTCTTCCTTTGTCAATGTGCCTGTTGACGAATCTTCCCTTTTTGGTCCCAAAGTAAGAGAGACACTATCACGTAGTGAGAAGGATGGGAAGACCTTGTCTGCTGTGGGCATACACCCCCCCCCCCCCCCAGAAATTTCTCCGCTTCCGGCTGGGAGCCGGTCACTGTCAGTTCAGGGTACTACCCTTTGGTCTCTTGACAGCCCCCAGAGTGTTCACCAAATGTATGGCAGTCGTAGTAGCTCATCTCCGACTACAAGGATTCTAGGTGTTTCCATATTTAGACGATTGGCTCCTTACCACCACAGCCAGGAATCTTCTCATTCTCAGTCTCTCTTACACGCAAGGCCTTGCTCTTCGCTTAGGTGTCATGATCAACATGTACAAATCACAGATGCCTCCAGCAAGAGCACTGGAATTCATTGGAGCAATCTTCGACACGACGTCCTGTCAAGTTTCCCTTCCTCCTCACAGGCTCTCAAAAATAAGAAGCTAGATTCAAGTCCTACTCCCAGAAATGTTTGTACCAGCATGCCTTGTACTACAGCTATTGGGATCTATGGCAAAAACCATTACCTTAGTTCCACTTGCTTGGTTGCACATGAGACTACTACAGTTGCTCCTTTCATCACAATGGTCGATCTTAACCCACCCACTCGACCACATGATACGCCTTACAAACCTTTGCAAGAAAGAAATGCTTTGGTGGATGAAGCCAGAATCAAATCTTTGGTGTCAACTGTTTTGCCTTCCCCAGCCCAGGGCCACAGTGACCACGAATGCTTCCCTGTTAGGGTGGGGGGGGGGCATTTCCAGGGAAAGACCGTCCAAGGCACCTGGTCCCCCATGGAGGCCAATTTGCACATAACTTTCCTGGAATTGAGAGCAGTTCTCTTAGCGTTGCAAGCATTCCACGCATCCCTTCCTTCCGGGACCATTGCAATTCAGTCGGACAACATATCAGTCATCTGGTACATCAACTAACAAGGCGGAACTAGGTCTTACCCCCTGTCGGGAGGCCATGAGAATTTGGCACTGAGCGATGGCTTCCAACCGCTTTCTCATAGCAACACACGTTCCCGGGAGTTCCAATCTTATTGCGGACAGTCTGAGCAGGAACATTCTGATGCCTCACGAGTGGCCCCTCAGTCCTGTAATAGTGGATCAGATCTTCCTCCATTGGGACAGGCCTTGCTCCAACCTGTTTGCTTCTCCCATAAACAACAAATGCAGAAGCTATTTTGCCCTGATCCTCCCTCAGGGGGAGTCACCGAGGGATGCTCTGACGTATGATTGGTCCCCGGGTCTGTTGTATGCCTTTCCCCCATTTCCTCTCATCCCAAAATTCCTCCAGAAAGCTGAAAGGTTGAGAAGCAGAGTGATACTCATTGCCCTTTATTGGCCCCGTCAAGTCTGGTTCCCTTTCCTATGGCCTCATCTGATTCACAGCCCGTGGATCAGTCTCAAGGTCTTCTGTCTCATCCTAAGGGACTGATTCACCCCAATCTCCACAGCCTCAAGCTCACAGCTTGGTTCCTCCATTTCTGATGATTGCCAGGCTACCTGATATTTCATCTCCTGTTTGCGAGATTCTTCTGGCTTCACACAAACCTTCCACCAGGAAAGTTTATTCTAGTAAGTGGGCTAGGTTCTCTAGATGGACCAAAGATCATAACATAGACCCCTTTTCCATGCCTATTCAGAAGATCCTAGAATACTGGACTACCCTATTACACGCACGAGCTTCAGCATCAACAGTTACTGTGCAGCTATTGCAGCTTTCCACAATGGAATTGACAATTCTTCTGTTATGTCACACCGACTGTGCAAAACCTTCATGAAAGGAGTATTACATGTTAAACCTCGTGTCAAGCCTCCTATAGAGCCTTGGGACTTGACATTGGTGCTTCAGTTGTTAATAAGTCCTCCTTTCAAGCATTCTAACTCATGTGATATGAAATTTTTATCTTGGAAAACTCTACTTCTCGTAGCCATTACCTCAGTGAGAAGAGTATGAGTTGCAGGCCTTGAGTGTCAAGAGACCTTACTTGATTTTTCATAGGGAAACTGGGTCCCTATGTACTGACCCCTTCTTTTTGCCCAAGGTCATTTCTGGGTTTTCAGTTAATCGCTCTATTGACCTACCAGTTTTCTTCCCCCATTCAAATAGAGGGGGAATATCTTTTGCATACCTTCAATGTTCATAGGCAACTTCATTTATATTTGGACAAAACTAAATCTTTCAGAAAAACGAATCAATTGTTTGTGGCTTTTGCAGGACCCAGATTGAGTAGGCCTGTCTCCAAAATGACTATCTTCTTGGCTCAAAAATGCCATTACATTCATCTACCATCAGAAAAAAGTGTCTTTACCTTCCAGAGTAAAGGCTCATTCTACTAGATCGATGGCTACTTCAGTGGCTTTTCATTCCAGAGCCTCTATGGATGATATCTGTGCAGCAGCCACTTGGGCAAGACCTCATACCTTTATCACTCATTACAAATTAGATTTGGCCTCCAGGGGACAAGCATCTTTTGGTTCTGTGGTACTCAGGAATGTCCTTCCTTAGGGCCACCCAGGACTCAAGTAGCTGGGGACTCGGTCCTAACAGTAAGGAATGAATAAAGATTTACAACATCAGATAAAGGAGTTATGTCTTACCATAATGTTCCATCTGTGTTGTAGATCTTCATTCATTACTTCCTGCCATCCTTCTCCCTGCATGGACTCCTGGTGGACTTAAGGATTTCCTTATTAGTTAAGGTATTTGCTCAGACAGAGTCTCCTACTGTCTCTTTTATTACTTCTATACTGTAATGGTGGGCAAACTCGATCTGAAGAGACTATGAGAGGAGCATTGTGGGTAGGTCTTGGCTGAGAGTTTTTGGCTGGTGCAAGCTTGGTAACGGCCGTGTCGGCTCCTCGGACAGAACTGAAGTCCTAATGGTAATGAATGAATAAAGATCTACAACACAGATGGAACGTTATGGTAAGACATAACTTCATTTTTTGGCATCCAGAAAAAATTGTCCAAACATAATCTATTTCCATAAATTATTGTTAACAAAGTTTGCTTTTGTCCCTTTAGAGTTTTTGTGGTCTGTCTACAAAAACCCTAAAAGATATATTTACACACGCGCACACACACACACAAAATCTAACCAATATGCATATTAAAAATAGTAAACCATAATTAAAACAAGAATACAACCTTATATCTAAATTTAATGAGCAAGTTAAACCAGGAAAGGTACATCAACTTAGTGCTGGCCAGTGTGGGACAATAAAAAATACCGTCCTTATAAAGTTAGTGAACACTCCATATAAAATAACACTAAAATCATTGCTTAAATAAGGTTAGTGGAAAAATAAAATAAAATTAGTCCTGTAAACAATGTGTTAATTTTCTATGTTCCCATACACCTTTAAGTGAACAGTAGTAATTTAGTCCAGGTTTTCTGAAAGAGTTAGCTTTGCCACATGAGTTCATGTTTTTCTAGTACATTCAGCATATCACCTTCAAGATAACCCATGTCTGTGCGATCCAGTGTCTGGAACTTAAAACTGGTATGACTTTTATGCAGGGAATGGTGTTTGGTAAGTGCATTGTTTTTACAACCAGAACGGATTTCTGCCAGATGACATGAAATCTATGCTTAAGTTAATTTACAGTCTTGCTCACATAAAATACATCCCATTCATTGCAATGTGCCCTGTAAACAACTTCTGTAGTGTTAGCCATCCTCTGCACTGGTCTTAATGACTTTCTTTAAATAAGGGCAATAAAAACTATCACCTTGCTGTGTGTGTGTGTGTGTGTGTGTGTGTGTGTGTGTGTGTGTGTGTGTGTGTGTGTGTGTGTGTGTGTATATATATATATATATATATATATATGTATGGATTCACTTTAGAAGCTCGAAATACCGCAGTATCGAAATTCAGTATTTCACGCCCATAAAGTGGAATCCTGAAAAGAAAACTCAGAAGCGCGAAATTCAAAACCTCGCATACCAGAGATTTTGAATTAGCACTTCTGGTGATGTCCTTCAAGGATGCATCTGCAGTCCTTACAAATGGGTTGTCCTGTCGTCAGGCAGCCCTTCGGTCGGCCGGATTCCAAAGTCTGGGTCTGGCTTCGGCTGGTGTCGCACTTCACCCGACGTCATTGCTGCAGTTACATGGGTATAAAGGCATCAGCCGACGCCATTTTCCCCAGTCTTTCTTGCCGCGTGGCGCCCGAAGCAGAAGCTGTTCGCAAGTGCCGGTCGGTCAGAACCAGAGACAGTGGTACCTAAGGAATTTATGGTCTCTACACAAGCACAGCCTAGAAACTCAAATTCCAATAATTCCATGCCTGAAGCAAGAATTCCAATGGTGGGCTCAGGCCTGTCAATCTAACGAAGGATTGCCCTTCCACAGCACTCAACCAAGCCAAACCATCACAACGGACGCCTCAGACCTCGGTTGGGGGGCCCACATGATGAACAAATGCATACAGGGTTTATGGACTCAAGAGCAGCTGCACCTACACATAAACCTAAAGGAAATGCTGGCAGTAAAACTGGCAATTCAGACTTTCAAACCATTTCTTCAACAAGGCCAATTGATGATAAGGACAGACAACACCACAGTTATGTGGTACATCAACAAGCAGGGAGGCACACATTCGTACCCTCTATGCCGGATGGCCCTGGACCTCTGGAATGTGGCCCTGAGTTACAGCATTCAGTTACAAGCAATCTTTGTACCAGGAAAAGAAAACACTCTAGCAGACATATTAAGCAGGACTACCACGGATGCCCACGAATGGATGCTGCATCCGGACATCTTCAAAACCATTACAAGAAAATGGGGTCTCCCAGAAATAGACTTATTTGCATCCCCACTCAATCACCAATTAAAGAAATTCTGCACCAGGACGTACCACCCACTGGCATGGAAGGTGGACTCCCTATCCTTCAGTTGGAAAAATCTGTCAGCATATGCATTCCCACCACTTCCTTTGATGCACAAGGTGCTATTGAAGATCAAAGAGGACCGTCCAAGGATCATTCGGATAGCTCCAGATTGGCCAAGGCAACATTGGTACCCATTACTGAGTAGCATGTCTCGGGAACAGATATGGCCCTTACCCCTAGTTCCCTTGCTGTTAACTCAGAACAATTACAACACCCTGCATCCAAACCTGAAAACTCTGCAGCTGACTGCCTGGAACATTGCATAAGACAAATTAACCCAAATTTATCCCAAAGGGTTAAGGACATTATCTTAGAAGCTCGCAGACCTTCAACAAGGAAAACCTATTCAGCAAAATGGAAAATATATCTCATTTGGAGTACTGCTAAAGGGGAAGATGTGTCACTGGTAAACATAGCCAACATCCTGGAATACTTGGCAGAGCTATTCCACAAAGGCCTGTCCTACTCTTCCATTAAGATTCATGCCTCAGCTATTTCAGCAGAATACGACTTGGATCCTCCAGTTTTCTCACATCCTCTGCTCAGGCAGTTTCTGAGAGGAATTAAAAATGTAAAACCTCCTAGGAAGCCACCATTACCTGCATGGGACTTGAACTTTGTGCTAGAAAAATTGACACTACCTCCTTTCGAACCAGCAGCAACAGCAGAATTGCAATACTTATCATGGAAAACTGCTTTCCTGCTGGCAATCACTTCAGCAAGAAGGGTTTCTGAGCTACAGGCATTAATGGCAGTACAACCCTTTCTGATCTTCCA
This sequence comes from Protopterus annectens, assembly GCF_019279795.1. Lineage (NCBI taxonomy): Eukaryota > Metazoa > Chordata > Ceratodontiformes > Protopteridae > Protopterus > Protopterus annectens. Next base: position 690,984,266 of record NC_056727.1, read on the forward strand.
TCAAGATAGA